>NC_140934.1:6164739-6442239 GCF_014529385.1 Adiantum capillus-veneris
TGTCCAAGCTAGGGTCCATTGAAACATGGAGAGAAGGATGCTCCACCATTTGTCCAAGGTAGGCTCAATTGAAACATGAGGAGAAGCAAGCTGCACCATGTCTCCAAGATGCTAGGCTCCATTGAAATATCTTAAACCCACGATATTTGTACATGGGGAGGGTTTACATTCAAGGTCCACCACTTGTCCAAGCTATTATCTCTAGTAGCATGACTGGTTTGGTCTCAAGATTCACCATTTTTCCACTCTATGTCATTCTATTAACATTATTGGGGGTGTTAAGGTCCACCACTTGTCCAACCTATAAGGCTACATCTTAAAGGGTATTCTTTTCACCACTTGGAATGACCATGATAGGTTTTACATGGGGGTTTGGTTCCAAGTCCACCACTTGTCCAGCTAACTCTATTAAACATAGAGAGAAGCAAAGGTCCACACTTGTCTAAGCTAGGGTCCATTGAAACATGGAGAGAAGGATGCTCCCCCATTTGTCAAGATAGGCTCCATTGAAAACATGAAGAGAAGCAAGATGCACCATGTCCAAGATGCTAAGATCCATCGAAATACATTAAACCACGATATTTTGTACATGGGGGTTTACATTCAAGGTCCACCACTTGTCCAGCTATTATCTCTAGTAGCATGAGTGGTTTGGTCTCAAGATTCACCACTTTCCACTCTATGTCATTAGTTAGAAGATCTGGGTGTTAAGGTCGACCACTGTCCAACTATAAGGGTATATCTTAAAGGGTATTCTTTTCAGCACTTGAGATGTCCATGATATGTTTTACATGGGGGTTTGGCTCCAAGGTCCACCACTTGTCCAAGCTAACTCTATTGAAACATAGAGAGAAACAAAGGTCCACAACTTGTCCAAGCTAGGCTCCATTGAAACATGGAGAGAAGGATTCCTCTACCATTTGTCGAAGCTAAACTCTATATTGAAACATGGGGGGTTTACATTCAAGGTCCACACTTGTCCAACTATTAACATAGTAGCATGAGTGGTTTGGTCTCAAGATTCACCACTTTTTCACTCTATGTCATTATATTAAGAATATTTGGGTGTTAAGGTCCACCACTTGTCCAACCTATAAGGCTATATCTTAAGGGTTATTCTTATCTCACCACTTGGAGTGACCAGATAGGTTTTACATGGGGGTTTTGTTTCAAGGTCCACCACTTGTCCAAGCTAACTCTATTGAAACATAGAGAGAATCAAGGTCCACCACTTGTCCAGCTAGGGTCCATTGAAACATGGAGAGAAGGATGCTCCACCATTTGTCCAATATACGCTCCATTGAAACATGAGAGAGAAGCAAGCTAAACCATGTCTCCAAGATGCTAGGCTCCATTGAAATATCTCAAACCATGATATTTTGTACATGGGGGGTTTACATTCAAGGTCCACCACTTGTCCAACCTATTATCTCTAGTAGCATGAGTGGTTTGGTCTCAAGATTCACCATTTTTCCACTCTTGTCATTCTATTAACAATATCTGGGTGTGCTAAGGTCCACCACTTGTCCAACCTATAAGGCTATATCTTAAACTTTATTCTTTCTTACCACTTGGAGTTACCAAGATAGGTTTTACATGGGAGTTTGGTTCAAGGCCCACACTTGTCCAAGCTAACTCTATTAAAACATAGAGAGAAGCAAAGGTCCACCACTTGTCCAAGCTAGGCTCCATTGAAACATGGAGAGAGGATGCTCCACCATTTGTCCAAGATAGGCTCCATTGAAACATGAAGAGAAGCAAGCTGCACCATGTCTCCTAGATGCTAAGCTCCATTGAAATACTTAAACCCATGATATTTCGTACATGGGGGGTTTACATTCAAGGTTCCACCACTTGTCCAACCTATTATTCTTAGTAGCATGAGTGGTTTGGTCTCAAGATTTACCACTTTTCCACTCTATGTCGTTATATTATGAAGATGTAGGTTTTAAGGTCGACCACTTGTCCAACCTATAAGGCTAGATCTTAAAGGGTATTATTTCTCACCACTTGGAAGACCATGATATGTTTTACATGGGGGTTTGGTTTCAAGGTCCACCACTTGTCCAAGCTAACTCTATGGAAACATAGAGGAGAAGCAAAGGTCCACACTTGTCCAAGCTAGTCCACTGAGACATTTAGAGAAGGATGATCCCCCATTGGTGGAAGATAGGCTTCATTGAAACATGAAAATAAGCAAGTTGCACCATGTCTCCAAGATTCTAGGATCCATTGAAATACCTTAACCCACGATATTGTTTACATGTGGGGTTTAACGTCAAGGTCGGCCACTTTTCCAAGCTATTATCCTAGTAGCTGAGTGGTTTGGTCTCAAGATTCACCACTTTTCCACTCTATGTCATTATATAAAGAAGATCTAGGTGTAAGGTCGACCACTTGTCAACCTATAAGGGTATATCTTAAAGGGTATTCTTTCTCACCACTTGAATGTCCATGATATGTTTTACATAGGGGTTTGGTTCCAAGGTCCACCACTTATCCAAGCTAACTTTATTCTTCTCATAGAGAGAAGCAAGGTCCACCACTTGTCCAAGCTAGGCTCCATTGAAACATAGAGAGAAGGATGCTCCACCATTTGTCCAAGATAGGCTCCATTGAAACATGAGGAGAGCAAGGTGCACCATGTCTCCAAGATGCTAGGCTCCATCGAAAAACATTAAAACCACGATATGTCGTAGATGAGGGGTTCACATTCAAGGTCCAACCACTTGTCCAAGCTTATTGGTAGTAGCCTGAGTGGTTTGGTCTCAAGATTCACACTTTTCCACTCTATGTCATTATATTAAGAATATGCGGTGTTAAGGTCCACCACTTGTCCAACCTATAAGGCTACATCTTAAAGGTTATTCTTTATTACCACTTGGAGTGACCATGATAGGTTTTACATGGGGGTTTGGTTCAAGGGTCCACCACTTGTCCAAGATAACTCTATTGAAACATAGAGAGAACCAAAGGTCCACCACTTGTCCAAGCTAGGGTCCATTGAAACATGGAGAGAAGGATGCTCCACCATTTGTCCAAGATAGGCTCCATTGAAACATGAAGACGAGAAGCAAACTGCACATGTCACAAGATGCTAGGCTCATCGAAATACATTAAACCACGATATTGTAGATGAGGGGTTTACATTCAAGGTCCACCACTTGTCCAAGCTATTATTGCTAGTAGCCTGAGTGGTTTGGTCTCAAGATTCACCACTTTCATTAAGAATATGTGGGTGTTAAGGTCCACCACTTGTCCAACCTATAAGGCTACATCTTAAAGGTTATTCTTTCTTACTACTTGGAGTGACCATGATAGGTTTTACATGGGGGTTTGGTTCCAAGGTCCACCATTTGTCCAAGCTAACTCTATTGAAACATAGAGAGAAGCAAAGGTCCACCCCTTGTCTAAGCTAGGGTCCATTGAAACATGGAGAGAAGGATGCTCCCATTTGTCCAAGGTAGGCTCCATTGAAACATGAGGAGAAGCAAGGTGCACCATGTCTCAAGATGTAGGCTCCATCGAAAAACATAAACCCACGATATGTCGTAGATGAGGGGTTTACATTCAAGGTCCAACACTTGTCCAAGCTATTATTGGTAGTAGCCTGAGTGGTTTGGTCTCAAGATTCACCACTTTTCCACTCTATGTCATTATATTAAGAATATGCGCGTGTTAAGGTCCACCACTTGTCCAACCTATAAGGCTACATCTTAAAGGTTATTCTTTATTAACACTTGGAGTGACCATGATAGGTTTTACATGGGGGTTTGGTTCCAAGGTCCACCACTTGTCCAAGCTAACTCTATTGAAACATAGAGAGAAACAAGGTCCACCACTTGTCCAAGCTAGGGTCCATTGAAACATGGAGAGAAGGATGCTCCACCATTTGTCCAAGATAGGCTCCATTGAAACATGACGAGAAGCAAGCTGCACCATGTCTCCAAGATGCTAGGCTCCATCGAAATACATTAAACCACGATATTTTCGTAGATGAGGGGTTTACATTCAAGGTCCACCACTTGTCCAAGCTATTATTGCTAGTAGCCTGAGTGGTTTGGTCTCAAGATTCACCACTTTTATTAAGAATATGTGGGTGTTAAGGTCCACCACTTGTCCAACCTATAAGGCTACATCTTAAAGGTTATTCTTTCTTACTACTTGGAGTGACCATGATAGGTTTTACATGGGGGTTTGGTTCCAAGGTCACCACTTGTCCAAGCTAACTCTATTGAAACATAGAGAGAAGCAAAGGTCCACCCCTTGTTAAGCTAGGGTCCATTGAAACATGGAGAGAGGATGCTCCACCATTTGTCCAAGGTAGGCTCCATTGAAACATGAGGAGAAGCAAGGTGCACATGTCTCCAAGATGCTAGGCTCCATCGAAAAACATTAAACCCACGATATGTCGTAGATGAGGGGTTTACATTCAAGGTCCAACACTTGTCCAAGCTATTATTGGTAGTAGCCTGAGTGGTTTGGTCTCAAGATTCACCACTTTTCCACTCTATGTCATTATATTAAGAATATGCGCGTGTTAAGGTCCACCACTTGTCCAACTATAAGGCTACATCTTAAAGGTTATTCTTTATTACCACTTGGAGTGACCATGATAGGTTTTACATGGGGGTTTGGTTCCAAGGTCCACCACTTGTCCAAGCTAACTCTATTGAAACATAGAGAGAAACAAAGGTCCACCACTTGTCCAAGCTAGGGTCCATTGAAACATGGAGAGAAGGATGCTCCACCATTTGTCCAAGATAGGCTCCATTGAAACATGACGAGAAGCAAGCTGCACCATGTCTCAAGATGCTAGGCTCCATTGAAATACATTAAACCCACGATATTTCGTAGATGAGGGGTTTACATTCAAGGTCCACACTTGTCCAAGCTATTATTGTAGTAGCTGAGTGGTTTGGTCTCAAGATTCACCACTTTTATTAAGAATATGTGGGTGTTAAGGTCCACCACTTGTCCACCTATAAGGCTACATCTTAAAGGTTATTCTTTCTTACTACTTGGAGTGACCATGATAGGTTTTACATGGGGGTTTGGTTCCAAGGTCCACCACTTGTCCAAGCTAACTCTATTGAAACATAGAGAGAAGCAAAGGTCCACCCCTTGTCTAAGCTAGGGTCCATTGAAACATGGAGAGAAGGATGCTCCACCATTTGTCCAAGGTAGGCTCCATTGAAACATGAGGGAAGCAAGGTGCACCATGTCTCCAAGATGCTAGGCTCCATCGAAAAACATTAAACCCACGATATGTCGTAGATGAGGGGTTTACATTCAAGGTCCACCACTTGTCAAGCTATTATTTGTAGTGCTAGCTGAGTGGTTTGGTCTCAAGATTCACCACTTTCCACTCTATGTCATTATATTAAGAATATGCGCGTGTTAAGGTCCACCACTTGTCCAACCTATAAGGCTACATCTTAAAGGTTATTCTTTATTACCACTTGGAGTGACCATGATAGGTTTTACATGGGGGTTTGGTTCCAAGGTCCACCACTTGTCCAAGCTAACTCTATTGAAACATAGAGAGAACAAAGGTCCACCACTTGTCCAAGCTAGGGTCCATTGAAACATGGAGAGAAGGATGCTCCACCATTTGTCCAAGATAGGCTCCATTGAAACATGACGAGAAGCAAGCTGCACCATGTCTCCAAGATGCTAGGCTCCATCGAAATACATTAAACCCACGATATTTCGTAGATGAGGGGTTTACATTCAAGGTCCACCACTTGTCCAAGCTATTATTGCTAGTAGCCTGAGTGGTTTGGTCTCAAGATTCACCACTTTTATTAAGAATATGTGGGTGTTAAGGTCCACCACTTGTCCAACCTATAAGGCTACATCTTAAAGGTTATTCTTTCTTACTACTTGGAGTGACCATGATATGTTTTACATGGGGTTTGGTTCCAAGGTCCACCACTTGTCAAGCTAACTCTATTGAAACATAGAGAGAAGCAAAGGTCCACCCCTTGTCTAAGCTAGGGTCCATTGAAACATGGAGAGAAGGATGCTCCACCATTTGTCCAAGTAGGCTCCATTGAAACATGAGGAGAAGCAAGGTGCACCATGTCTCCAAGATGCTAGGCTCCATCGAAAAACATTAAAACCACGATATGTCGTAGATGAGGGGTTTACATTCAAGGTCCAACTTGTCCAAGCTATTATTGGTAGTAGCCTGAGTGGTTTGGTCTCAAGATTCACCACTTTTCCACTCTATGTCATTATATAAGAATATGCGCGTGTTAAGGTCCACCACTTGTCCAACCTATAAGGCTACATCTTAAAGGTTATTCTTTATTACCACTTGGAGTGACCATGATAGGTTTTACATGGGGGTTTGGTTCCAAGGTCCACCACTTGTCCAAGCTAACTCTATTGAAACATAGAGAGAAACAAAGGTCCACCACTTGTCCAAGCTAGGGTCCATTGAAACATGGAGAGAAGGATGCTCCACCATTTGTCCAAGATAGGCTCCATTGAAACATGACGAGAAGCAAGCTGCACCATGTCTCCAAGATGCTAGGCTCCATCGAAATACATTAAACCCACGATATTTCGTAGATGAGGGGTTTACATTCAAGGTCACACTTGTCCAAGCTATTATTGCGTAGCCTGAGTGGTTTGGTCTCAAGATTCACCACTTTTATTAAGAATATGTGGGTGTTAAGGTCCACCACTTGTCCAACCTATAAGGCTACATCTTAAAGGTTATTCTTTCTTACTACTTGGAGTGACCATGATAGGTTTTACATGGGGGTTTGGTTCCAAGGTCCACCATTTGTCCAAGCTAACTCTATTGAAACATAGAGAGAAGCAAAGGTCCCCCCTTGTCTAAGCTAGGGTCCATTGAAACATGGAGAGAAGGATGCTCCACCATTTGTCCAAGGTAGGCTCCATTGAAACATGAGGAGAAGCAAGGTGCACCATGTCTCCAAGATGCTAGGCTCCATCGAAAACATTAAACCCGATATGTCGTAGATGAGGGGTTTACATTCAAGGTCCACCACTTGTCCAAGCTATTATTGCTAGTAGCCTGAGTGGTTTGGTCTCAAGATTCACCACTTTTCCACTCTATGTCATTATATTAAGAATATGCGCGTGTTAAGGTCCACCACTTGTCCAAACTATAAGGCTACATCTTAAAGGTTATTCTTTATTACCATTGGAGTGACCATGATAGGTTTTACATGGGGGTTTGGTTCCAAGGTCCACCACTTGTCCAAGCTAACTCTATTGAAACATAGAGAGAAACAAAGGTCCACCACTTGTCCAAGCTAGGGTCCATTGAAACATGGAGAGAAGGATGCTCCACCATTTGTCCAAGATAGGCTCCATTGAAACATGACGAGAAGCAAGTGCACCATGTCTCCAAGATGCTAGGCTCCATCGAAATACATTAAACCCACGATATTTGTAGATGAGGGGTTTACATTCAAGGTCCACCACTTGTCCAAGCTATTATTGCTAGTAGCTGAGTGGTTTGGTCTCAAGATTCACCACTTTTATTAAGGAATATGTGGGTGTTAAGGTCCCCACTTGTCCAACCTATAAGGCTACATCTTAAAGGTTATTCTTTCTTACTACTTGGGTGACCATGATAGGTTTTACATGGGGGTTTGGTTCCAAGGTCCACCACTTGTCCAAGCTAACTCTATTGAAACATAGAGAGAAGCAAAGGTCCACCCCTTGTGTAAGCTAGGGTCCATTGAAACATGGAGAGAAGGATGCTCCACCATTTGTCCAAGGTAGGCTCCATTGAAACATGAGGAGAAGCAAGGTGCACCATGTCTCCAAGATGCTAGGCTCCATCGAAAAACATTAAACCCACGATATGTCGTAGATGAGGGGTTTACATTCAAGGTCCAACACTTGTCCAAGCTATTATTGTAGTAGCCTGAGTGGTTTGGTCTCAAGATTCACCACTTTTCCACTCTATGTCATTATATTAAGAATATGCGCGTGTTAAGGTCCACCACTTGTCCAACCTATAAGGCTACATCTTAAAGGTTATTCTTTATTACACTTGGAGTGACCATGATAGGTTTTACATGGGGGTTTGGTTCAAGGTCCACCACTTGTCCAAGCTAACTCTATTGAAACATAGAGAGAAACAAAGGTCCACCACTTGTCCAAGCTAGGGTCCATTGAAACATGGAGAGAAGGATGCTCCACCATTTGTCCAAGATAGGCTCCATTGAAACATGACGAGAAGCAAGCTGCACCATGTCTCCAAGATGCTAGGCTCCATCGAAATACATTAAACCCACGATATTTCGTAGATGAGGGGTTTACATTCAAGGTCCACCACTTGTCCAAGCTATTATTGCTAGTAGCCTGAGTGGTTTGGTCTCAAGATTCACCACTTTTATTAAGAATATGTGGGTGTTAAGGTCCACCACTTGTCCAACCTATAAGGCTACATCTTAAAGGTTATTCTTTCTTACTACTTGGAGTGACCATGATAGGTTTTACATGGGGGTTTGGTTCCAAGGTCCACCACTTGTCCAAGCTAACTCTATTGAAACATAGAGAGAAGCAAAGGTCCACCTTGTCTAAGCTAGGGTCCATTGAAACATGGAGAGAGGATGCTCCACCATTTGTCCAAGGTAGGCTCCATTGAAACATGAGGAGAAGCAAGGTGCACCATGTCTCCAAGATGCTAGGCTCCATCGAAAAACATTAAACCACGATATGTCGTAGATGAGGGGTTTACATTCAAGGTCCAACACTTGTCCAAGCTATTATTGGTAGTAGCCTGAGTGGTTTGGTCTCAAGATTCACCACTTTTCCACTCTATGTCATTATATTAAGAATATGCGGTGTTAAGGTCCACCACTTGTCCAACCTATAAGGCTACATCTTAAAGGTTATTCTTTATTACCACTTGGAGTGACCATGATAGGTTTTACATGGGGGTTTGGTTCCAAGGTCCACCACTTGTCCAAGCTAACTCTATTGAAACATAGAGAGAAACAAAGGTCCACCACTTGTCCAAGCTAGGGTCCATTGAAACATGGAGAGAAGGATGCTCCACCATTTGTCCAAGATAGGCTCCATTGAACATGACGAGAAGCAAGCTGCACCATGTCTCCAAGATGCTAGGCTCCATCGAAATACATTAAACCCACGATATTTCGTAGATGAGGGGTTTACATTCAAGGTCCACTTGTCCAAGCTATTATTGCTAGTAGCCTGAGTGGTTTGGTCTCAAGATTCACCACTTTTATTAAGAATATGTGGGTGTTAAGGTCCACCACTTGTCCAACCTATAAGGCTACATCTTAAAGGTTATTCTTTCTTATACTTGGAGTGACCATGATAGGTTTTACATGGGGGTTTGGTTCCAAGGTCCACCACTTGTCCAAGCTAACTCTATTGAAACATAGAGAGAAGCAAAGGTCCACCCCTTGTCTAAGCTAGGGTCCATTGAAACATGGAGAGAAGGATGCTCCACCATTTGTCCAAGGTAGGCTCCATTGAAACATGAGGGAAGCAAGGTGCACCATGTCTCCAAGATGCTAGGCTCCATCGAAAAACATTAAACCCAGGATATGTCGTAGATGAGGGGTTTACATTCAAGGTCCAACACTTGTCCAAGCTATTATTGGTAGTAGCCTGAGTGGTTTGGTTTCAAGATTCACCACTTTTCCACTCTATGTCATTATATTACGAATATCCGCGTGTTAAGGTCCACCACTTGTCCAACCTATAAGGCTACATCTTAAAGGTTATTTTTTCACCACTTGGAGTGACCATGATAGGTTTTACATGGGGGTTTGGTTCCAGGGTCCACCACTTGTCCAAGCTAACTCTATTGAAACATAGAGAGAAGCAAAGGTCCACCACTTGTCCAAGCTAGGGTCCATTGAAACATGGAGAGAAGGATGCTCCACCATTTGTCCAAGATAGGCTCCATTGAAACATGACGAGAAGCAAGCTGCACCATGTCTCAAGATGCTAGGCTCCATCGAAATACATTAAACCACGATATTTCGTAGATGAGGGGTTTACATTCAAGGTCCACCACTTGTCCAAGCTATTATTGCTAGTAGCCTGAGTGGTTTGGTCTCAAGATTCACCACTTTTATTAAGAATATGTGGGTGTTAAGGTCCACCACTTGTCCAACCTATAAGGCTACATCTTAAAGGTTATTCTTTCTTACTACTTGGAGTGACCATGATAGGTTTTACATGGGGGTTTGGTTCCAAGGTCCACCACTTGTCAAGCTAACTCTATTGAAACATAGAGAAGCAAAGGTCCACCCTTGTCTAAGCTAGGGTCCATTGAAACATGGAGAGAAGGATGCTCCACCATTTGTCCAAGGTAGGCTCCATTGAAACATATGAGGGAAGCAAGGTGCACCATGTCTCCAAGATGCTAGGCTCCATCGAAAAACATTAAACCCACGATATGTCGTAGATGAGGGGTTTACATTCAAGGTCCAACACTTGTCCAAGCTATTATTGGTAGTAGCCTGAGTGGTTTGGTCTCAAGATTCACCACTTTTCCACTCTATGTCATTATATTACGAATATCCGCGTGTTAAGGTCCACCACTTGTCCAACCTATAAGACTACATCTTAAAGGTTATTCTTTATTACCACTTGGAGTGACCATGATAGGTTTTACATGGGGGTTTGGTTCCAGGGTCCACCACTTGTCCAAGCTAACTCTATTGAAACATAGAGAGAAACAAAGGTCCACCACTTGTCCAAGCTAGGGTCCATTGAAACATGGAGAGAAGGATGCTCCACCATTTGTCCAAGATAGGCTCCATTGAAACATGACGAGAAGCAAGCTGCACCATGTCTCCAAGATGCTAGGCTCCATCGAAATACATTAAACCCACGATATTTCGTAGATGAGGGTTTACATTCAAGGTCCACACTTGTCCAAGCTATTATTGCTAGTAGCCTGAGTGGTTTGGTCTCAAGATTCACCACTTTTATTAAGAATATGTGGGTGTTAAGGTCCACCACTTGTCCAACCTATAAGGCTACATCTTAAAGGTTATTCTTTCTTACTACTTGGAGTGACCATGATAGGTTTTACATGGGGGTTTGGTTCCAAGGTCCACCACTTGTCCAAGCTAACTCTATTGAAACATAGAGAGAAGCAAAGGTCCACCCCTTGTCTAAGCTAGGGTCCATTGAAACATGGAGAGAAGGATGCTCCACCATTTGTCCAAGGTAGGCTCCATTGAAACATGAGGAGAAGCAAGGTGCACCATGTCTCCAAGATGCTAGGCTCCATCGAAAACATTAAACCACGATATGTCATAGATGAGGGGTTTACATTCAAGGTCAACACTTGTCCAAGCTATTATTGGTAGTAGCTGAGTGGTTTGGTCTCAAGATTCACCACTTTTTCACTCTATGTCATTATATTAAGAATATGCGCGTGTTAAGGTCCACCACTTGTCCAACCTATAAGGCTACATCTTAAAGGTTATTCTTTATTACCACTTGGAGTGACCATGATAGGTTTTACATGGGGGTTTGGTTCCAAGGTCCACCACTTGTCCAAGCTAACTCTATTGAAACATAGAGAGAAACAAAGGTCCACCACTTGTCCAAGCTAGGGTCCATTGAAACATGGAGAGAAGGATGCTCCACCATTTGTCCAAGATAGGCTCATTGAAACATGACGAGAAGCAAGCTGCACCATGTCTCCAAGATGCTAGGCTCCATCGAAATACATTAAACCCACGATATTTCGTAGATGAGGGGTTTACATTCAAGGTCCACCACTTGTCCAAGCTATTATTGCTAGTAGCCTGAGTGGTTTGGTCTCAAGATTCACCACTTTTATTAAGAATATGTGGGTGTTAAGGTCCACCACTTGTCCAACCTATAAGGCTACATCTTAAAGGTTATTCTTTCTTACTACTTGGAGTGACCATGATAGGTTTTACATGGGGGTTTGGTTCCAAGGTCCACCACTTGTCCAAGCTAACTCTATTGAAACATAGAGAGAAGCAAAGGTCCACCCCTTGTCTAAGCTAGGGTCCATTGAAACATGGAGAGAAGGATGCTCCACCATTTGTCCAGGTAGGCTCCATTGAAACATGAGGAGAAGCAAGGTGCACCATGTCTCCAAGATGCTAGGCTCCATCGAAAAACATTAAACCCACGATATGTCGTAGATGAGGGGTTTACATTCAAGGTCCAACACTTGTCCAAGCTATTATTGCTAGTAGCCTGAGTGGTTTGGTCTCAAGATTCACCACTTTTCCACTCTATGTCATTATATTAAGAATATGCGCGTGTTAAGGTCCACCACTTGTCCAACCTATAAGCTACATCTTAAAGGTTATTCTTTATTACCACTTGGAGTGACCATGATAGGTTTTACATGGGGGTTTGGTTCCAAGGTCCACCACTTGTCCAAGCTAACTCTATTGAAACATAGAGAGAAACAAAGGTCCACCACTTGTCCAAGCTAGGGTCCATTGAAACATGGAGAGAAGGATGCTCCACCATTTGTCCAAGATAGGCTCCATTGAAACATGACGAGAAGCAAGCTGCACCATGTCTCCAAGATGCTAGGCTCCATTGAAATACATTAAACCCACGATATTTCGTACATGAGGGGTTTATGTTCAAGGTCCACCACTTGTCCAAGCTATTATTGCTAGTAGCCTGAGTGGTTTGGTCTCAAGATTCACCACTTTTATTAAGAATATGTGGGTGTTAAGGTCCACCACTTGTCCAACCTATAAGGCTACATCTTAAAGGTTATTCTTTCTTACTACTTGGAGTGACCATGATATGTTTTACATGGGGGTTTGGTTTCAAGGTCCACCACTTTTCCAAGCTAACTCTATTGAAACATAGAGAGAAGCAAAGGTCCACCCCTTGTGTAAGCTAGGGTCCATTGAAACATGGAGAGAAGGATGCTCCACCATTTGTCCAAGGTAGGCTCCATTGAAACATGAGGAGAAGCAAGGTGCACCATGTCTCCAAGATGCTAGGCTCCATCGAAAAACATTAAACCCACGATATGTCGTAGATGAGGGGTTTACATTCAAGGTCAACACTTGTCCAAGCTATTATTGGTAGTAGCCTGAGTGGTTTGGTCTCAAGATTCACCACTTTTCCACTCTATGTCATTATATTAAGAATATGCGCGTGTTAAGGTCCACCACTTGTCCAACCTATAAGGCTACATCTTAAAGGTTATTCTTTATTACCACTTGGAGTGACCATGATAGGTTTTACATGGGGGTTTGGTTCCAAGGTCCACCACTTGTCCAAGCTAACTCTATTGAAACATAGAGAGAAACAAAGGTCCACCACTTGTCCAAGCTAGGGTCCATTGAAACATGGAGAGAAGGATGCTCCACCATTTGTCCAAGATAGGCTCCATTGAAACATGACGAGAAGCAAGCTGCACCATGTCTCCAAGATGCTAGGCTCCATCGAAATACATTTAAACCCACGATATTTCGTAGATGAGGGGTTTACATTCAAGGTCCACCACTTGTCCAAGCTATTATTGCTAGTAGCCTGAGTGGTTTGGTCTCAAGATTCACCACTTTTATTAAGAATATGTGGGTGTTAAGGTCCACCACTTGTCCAACCTATAAGGCTACATCTTAAAGGTTATTCTTTCTTACTACTTGGAGTGACCATGATAGGTTTTACATGGGGTTTGGTTCCAAGGTCCACCACTTGTCCAAGCTAACTCTATTGAAACATAGAGAGAAGCAAAGGTCCACCCCTTGTCTAAGCTAGGGTCCATTGAAACATGGAGAGAAGGATGCTCCACCATTTGTCCAAGGTAGGCTCCATTGAAACATGAGGAGAAGCAAGGTGCACCATGTCTCCAAGATGCTAGGCTCCATCGAAAAACATTAAACCCACGATATGTCGTAGATGAGGGGTTTACATTCAAGGTCCCACTTGTCCAAGCTATTATTGCTAGTAGCCTGAGTGGTTTGGTCTCAAGATTCACCACTTTTCCACTCTATGTCATTATATTAAGAATATGCGCGTGTTAAGGTCCACCACTTGTCCAACCTATAAGGCTACATCTTAAAGGTTATTCTTATTACCACTTGGAGTGACCATGATAGGTTTTACATGGGGGTTTGGTTCCAAGGTCCACCACTTGTCCAAGCTAACTCTATTGAAACATAGAGAGAAACAAAGGTCCACCACTTGTCCAAGCTAGGGTCCATTGAAACATGGAGAGAAGGATGCTCCACCATTTGTCCAAGATAGGCTCCATTGAAACATGACGAGAAGCAAGCTGCACCATGTCTCCAAGATGCTAGGCTCCATCGAAATACATTAAACCACGATATTTCGTAGATGAGGGGTTTACATTCAAGGTCCACCACTTGTCCAAGCTATTATTGCTAGTAGCCTGAGTGGTTTGGTCTCAAGATTCACCACTTTTATTAAGAATATGTGGGTGTTAAGGTCCACCACTTGTCCAACCTATAAGGCTACATCTTAAAGGTTATTCTTTTTACTACTTGGAGTGACCATGATAGGTTTTACATGGGGGTTTGGTTCAAGGTCCACCACTTGTCCAAGCTAACTCTATTGAAACATAGAGAGAAGCAAAGGTCCACCCTTGTCTAAGCTAGGGTCCATTGAAACATGGAGAGAAGGATGCTCCACCATTTGTCCAAGGTAGGCTCCATTGAAACATGAGGAGAAGCAAGGTGCACCATGTCTCCAAGATGCTAGGCTCCATCGAAAAACATTAAACCCACGATATGTCGTAGATGAGGGGTTTACATTCAAGGTCCACACTTGTCCAAGCTATTATTGCTAGTAGCCTGAGTGGTTTGGTCTCAAGATTCACCACTTTTCCACTCTATGTCATTATATTAAGAATATATGCGCGTGTTAAGGTCCACCACTTGTCCAACCTATAAGGCTACATCTTAAAGGTTATTCTTTATTACCACTTGGAGTGACCATGATAGGTTTTACATGGGGGTTTGGTTCCAAGGTCCACCACTTGTCCAAGCTAACTCTATTGAAACATAGAGAGAACAAAGGTCCACCACTTGTCCAAGCTAGGGTCCATTGAAACATGGAGAGAAGGATGCTCCACCATTTGTCAAGATAGGCTCCATTGAAACATGACGAGAAGCAAGCTGCACCATGTCTCCAAGATGCTAGGCTCCATCGAAATACATTAAACCCACGATATTTCGTAGATGAGGGGTTTACATTCAAGGTCCACCACTTGTCCAAGCTATTATTGCTAGTAGCCTGAGTGGTTTGGTCTCAAGATTCACCACTTTTATTAAGAATATGTGGGTGTTAAGGTCCACCACTTGTCCAACCTATAAGGCTACATCTTAAAGGTTATTCTTTCTTACTACTTGGAGTGACCATGATAGGTTTTACATGGGGGTTTGGTTCCAAGGTCCACCACTTGTCCAAGCTAACTCTATTGAAACATAGAGAGAAGCAAAGGTCCACCCTTGTCAAGCTAGGGTCCATTGAAACATGGAGAGAAGGATGCTCCACCATTTGTCCAAGGTAGGCTCCATTGAAACATGAGGAGAAGCAAGGTGCACCATGTCTCCAAGATGCTAGGCTCCATCGAAAAACATTAAACCACGATATGTCGTAGATGAGGGGTTTACATTCAAGGTCCACCACTTGTCCAAGCTATTATTGGTAGTAGCTGAGTGGTTTGGTCTCAAGATTCACCACTTTTCCACTCTATGTCATTATATTAAGAATATGCGCGTGTTAAGGTCCACCACTTGTCCAACCTATAAGGCTACATCTTAAAGGTTATTCTTTATTACCACTTGGAGTGACCATGATAGGTTTTACATGGGGGTTTGGTTCCAAGGTCCACCACTTGTCCAAGCTAACTCTATTGAAACATAGAGAGAAACAAAGGTCCACCACTTGTCCAAGCTAGGGTCCATTGAAACATGGAGAGAAGGATGCTCCACCATTTGTCCAAGATAGGCTCCATTGAAACATGACGAGAAGCAAGCTGCACCATGTCTCCAAGATGCTAGGCTCCATCGAAATACATTAAACCCACGATATTTCGTAGATGAGGGGTTTACATTCAAGGTCCACCACTTGTCCAAGCTATTATTGCTAGTAGCCTGAGTGGTTTGGTCTCAAGATTCACCACTTTTATTAAGAATATGTGGGTGTTAAGGTCCACCACTTGTCCAACCTATAAGGCTACATCTTAAAGGTTATTCTTTATTACCACTTGGAGTGACCATGATAGGTTTTACATGGGGGTTTGGTTCCAAGGTCCACCACTTGTCCAAGCTAACTCTATTGAACATAGAGAGAAACAAAGGTCCACCACTTGTCAAGCTAGGGTCCATTGAAACATGGAGAGAAGGATGCTCCACCATTTGTCCAAGGTAGGCTCCATTGAAACATGAGGAGAAGCAAGGTGCACCATGTCTCCAAGATGCTAGGCTCCATCGAAAAACATTAAACCCACGATATGTCGTAGATGAGGGGTTTACATTCAAGGTCCAACACTTGTCCAAGCTATTATTGGTAGTAGCCTGAGTGGTTTGGTCTCAAGATTCACCACTTTTCCACTCTATGTCATTATATTAAGAATATGCGCGTGTTAAGGTCCACCACTTGTCCAACCTATAAGGCTACATCTTAAAGGTTATTCTTTATTACCACTTGGAGTGACCATGATAGGTTTTACATGGGGGTTTGGTTCCAAGGTCCACCACTTGTCCAAGCTAACTCTATTGAAACATAGAGAGAAACAAAGGTCCACCACTTGTCCAAGCTAGGGTCCATTGAAACATGGAGAGAAGGATGCTCCACCATTTGTCCAAGATAGGCTCCATTGAAACATGACGAGAAGCAAGCTGCACCATGTCTCCAAGATGCTAGGCTCCATCGAAATACATTAAACCCACGATATTTCGTAGATGAGGGGTTTACATTCAAGGTCCACCACTTGTCCAAGCTATTATTGCTAGTAGCCTGAGTGGTTTGGTCTCAAGATTCACCACTTTTATTAAGAATATGTGGGTGTTAAGGTCCACCACTTGTCCAACCTATAAGGCTACATCTTAAAGGTTATTCTTTCTTACTACTTGGAGTGACCATGATAGGTTTTACATGGGGGTTTGGTTCCAAGGTCCACCACTTGTCCAAGCTAACTCTATTGAAACATAGAGAGAAGCAAAGGTCCACCCCTTGTCTAAGCTAGGGTCCATTGAAACATGGAGAGAAGGATGCTCCACCATTTGTCCAAGGTAGGCTCCATTGAAACATGAGGAGAAGCAAGGTGCACCATGTCTCCAAGATGCTAGGCTCCATCGAAAAACATTAAACCCACGATATGTCGTAGATGAGGGGTTTACATTCAAGGTCCAACACTTGTCCAAGCTATTATTGCTAGTAGCCTGAGTGGTTTGGTCTCAAGATTCACCACTTTTCCACTCTATGTCATTATATTAAGAATATGCGCGTGTTAAGGTCCACCACTTGTCCAACCTATAAGGCTACATCTTAAAGGTTATTCTTTATTACCACTTGGAGTGACCATGATAGGTTTTACATGGGGGTTTGGTTCCAAGGTCCACCACTTGTCCAAGCTAACTCTATTGAAACATAGAGAGAAACAAAGGTCCACCACTTGTCCAAGCTAGGGTCCATTGAAACATGGAGAGAAGGATGCTCCACCATTTGTCCAAGATAGGCTCCATTGAAACATGAGGAGAAGCAAGGTGCACCATGTCTCCAAGATGCTAGGCTCCATCGAAAAACATTAAACCCACGATATTCGTAGATGAGGGGTTTACATTCAAGGTCCACACTTGTCCAAGCTATTATTGTAGTAGCCTGAGTGGTTTGGTCTCAAGATTCACCACTTTTCCACTCTATGTCATTATATTAAGAATATGGTGTGTTAAGGTCCACCACTTGTCCAACCTATAAGGCTACATCTTAAAGGTTATTCTTTCTTACCACTTGGAGTGACCATGATAGGTTTTACATGGGGGTTTGGTTCCAAGGTCCACCACTTGTCCAAGCTAACTCTATTGAAACATAGAGAGAAACAAAGGTCCACCACTTGTCCAAGCTAGGGTCCATTGAAACATGGAGAGAAGGATGCTCCACCATTTGTCCAAGATAGGCTCCATTGAAACATGAGGAGAAGCAAGGTGCACCATGTCTCCAAGATGCTAGGCTCCATCGAAAAACATTAAACCCACGATATGTCGTAGATGAGGGGTTTACATTCAAGGTCCAACACTTGTCCAAGCTATTATTGCTAGTAGCCTGAGTGGTTTGGTCTCAAGATTCACCACTTTTCCACTCTATGTCATTATATTAAGAATATGCGTGTGTTAAGGTCCACCACTTGTCCAACCTATAAGGCTACATCTTAAAGGTTATTCTTTATTACCACTTGGAGTGACCATGATAGTTTTACATGGGGGTTTGGTTCCAGGTCCACCACTTGTCCAAGCTAACTCTATTGAAACATAGAGAGAAACAAAGGTCCACACTTGTCCAAGCTAGGGTCCATTGAAACATGGAGGAAGGATGCTCCACCATTTGTCCAAGATAGGCTCCATTGAAACATGACGAGAAGCAAGCTGCACCATGTCTCCAAGATGCTAGGCTCCATCGAAATACATTAAACCACGATATTTCGTAGATGAGGGGTTTACATTCAAGGTCCACCACTTGTCCAAGCTATTATTGCTAGTAGCGTGAGTGGTTTGGTCTCAAGATTCACCACTTTTATTAAGAATATGTGGGTGTTAAGGTCCACCACTTGTCCAACCTATAAGGCTACATCTTAAAGGTTATTCTTTCTTACTACTTGGAGTGACCATGATAGGTTTTACATGGGGGTTTGGTTCCAAGGTCCACCACTTGTCCAAGCTAACTCTATTGAAACATAGAGAGAAGCAAAGGTCCACCCCTTGTCTAAGGTAGGGTCCATTGAAACATTGAGAGAAGGATGCTCCACCATTTGTCCAAGGCAGGCTCCATTGAAACATGAGGAAAAGCGAGGTGCACCATGTCTCCAAGATGCTAGGCTGCATCGAAAAACATTAAACCCAAGATATGTCGTAGATGAGGGGTTTACATTCAAGGTCCACACTTGTCCAAGCTATTATGGGTAGTACCCTGAGTGGTTTGGTTTCAAGATTCACCACTTTTCCACTCTATGTCATTATATTAAGAATATGCATTGTGTTAAGGTCCACCACTTGTCCAACCTATAAGGCTACATCTTGAAGGTTATTCCTTATTATCACTTGGAGTGCCATGATAGGTTTTACATGGGGGTTTGGTTCCAAGGTCCACCACTTGTCCAAGCTAACTCTATTGAAACATAGAGAGAAACAAAGGTCCACCACTTGTCCAAGCTAGGGTCCATTGAAACATGGAGAGAAGAATGCTCCACCATTTGTCCAAGATAGGCTCCATTGAAACATGACGAGAAGCAAGCTGCACCATGTCTCCAAGATGCTAGGCTCCATCGAAATACATTAAACCCACGATATTTCGTAGATGAGGGGTTTACATTCAAGGTCCACACTTGTCCAAGCTATTATTGCTAGTAGCCTGAGTGGTTTGGTCTCAAGATTCACCACTTTTATTAAGAATATGTGGGTGTTAAGGTCCACCACTTGTCAACCTATAAGGCTACATCTTAAAGGTTATCTTTCTTACTACTTGGAGTGACCATGATAGGTTTTACATGGGGGTTTGGTTCCAAGGTCCACCACTTGTCCAAGCTAACTCTATTGAAACATAGAGAGAAGCAAAGGTCCACCCTTGTCTAAGCTAGGGTCCATTGAAACATGGAGAGAAGGATGCTCCACCATTTGTCCAAGGTAGGCTCCATTGAAACATGAGGAGAAGCAAGGTGCACCATGTCTCCAAGATGCTAGGCTCCATCGAAAAACATTAAACCCACGATATGTCGTAGATGAGGGGTTTACATTCAAGGTCCACACTTGTCCAAGCTATTATTGCTAGTAGCCTGAGTGGTTTGGTCTCAAGATTCACCACTTTTCCACTCTATGTCATTATATTAAGAATATGCGCGTGTTAAGGTCCACCACTTGTCCAACCTATAAGGCTACATCTTAAAGGTTATTCTTTATTACCACTTGGAGTGACCATGATAGGTTTTACATGGGGGTTTGGTTCCAAGGTCCACCACTTGTCCAAGCTAACTCTATTGAAACATAGAGAGAAACAAAGGTCCACCACTTGTCCAAGCTAGGGTCCATTGAAACATGGAGAGAAGGATGCTCCACCATTTGTCCAGATAGGCTCCATTGAACATGACGAGAAGCAAGCTGCACCATGTCTCCAAGATGCTAGGCTCCATCGAAATACATTAAACCCACGATATTTCGTAGATGAGGGGTTTACATTCAAGGTCCACCACTTGTCCAAGCTATTATTGCTAGTAGCCTGAGTGGTTTGGTCTCAAGATTCACCACTTTTATTAAGAATATGTGGGTGTTAAGGTCCACCACTTGTCCAACCTATAAGGCTACATCTTAAAGGTTATTCTTTCTTACTACTTGGAGTGACCATGATAGGTTTTACATGGGGGTTTGGTTCCAAGGTCCACCACTTGTCCAAGCTAACTCTATTGAAACATAGAGAGAAGCAAAGGTCCACCCTTGTCTAAGCTAGGGTCCATTGAAACATGGAGAGAAGGATGCTCCACCATTTGTCCAAGGTAGGCTCCATTGAAACATGAGGAGAAGCAAGGTGCACCATGTCTCCAAGATGCTAGGCTCCATCGAAAAACATTAAACCCACGATATGTCGTAGATGAGGGGTTTACATTCAAGGTCCACACTTGTCCAAGCTATTATTGGTAGTAGCCTGAGTGGTTTGGTCTCAAGATTCACCACTTTTCCACTCTATGTCATTATATTAAGAATATGCGCGTGTTAAGGTCCACCACTTGTCCAACCTATAAGGCTACATCTTAAAGGTTATTCTTTATTACACTTGGAGTGACCATGATAGGTTTTACATGGGGGTTTGGTTCCAAGGTCCACCACTTGTCCAAGCTAACTCTATTGAAACATAGAGAGAAGCAAAGGTCCACCCCTTGTCTAAGCTAGGGTCCATTGAAACATGGAGAGAAGGATGCTCCACCATTTGTCCAAGGTAGGCTCCATTGAAACATGAGGAAAGCAAGGTGCACCATGTCTCCAAGATGCTAGGCTCCATCGAAAAACATTAAACCCACGATATGTCGTAGATGAGGGGTTTACATTCAAGGTCCACACTTGTCCAAGCTATTATTGGTAGTAGCCTGAGTGGTTTGGTCTCAAGATTCACCACTTTTCCACTCTATGTCATTATATTAAGAATATGCGCGTGTTAAGGTCCACCACTTGTCCAACCTATAAGGCTACATCTTAAAGGTTATTCTTATTACACTTGGAGTGGACCATGATAGGTTTTACATGGGGGTTTGGTTCCAAGGTCCACCACTTGTCCAAGCTAACTCTATTGAAACATAGAGAGAAACAAAGGTCCACCACTTGTCCAAGCTAGGGTCCATTGAAACATGGAGAGAAGATGCTCCACCATTTGTCCAAGATAGGCTCCATTGAAACATGACGAGAAGCAAGCTGCACCATGTCTCCAAGATGCTAGGCTCCATCGAAATACATTAAACCCACGATATTTCGTAGATGAGGGGTTTACATTCAAGGTCCACCACTTGTCCAAGCTATTATTGCTAGTAGCCTGAGTGGTTTGGTCTCAAGATTCACCACTTTTATTAAGAATATGTGGGTGTTAAGGTCCACCACTTGTCCAACCTATAAGGCTACATCTTAAAGGTTATTCTTTATTACTACTTGGAGTGACCATGATAGGTTTTACATGGGGGTTTGGTTCCAAGGTCCACCACTTGTCCAAGCTAACTCTATTGAAACATAGAGAGAAGCAAAGGTCCACCCCTTGTCTAAGCTAGGGTCCATTGAAACATGGAGAGAAGGATGCTCCACCATTTGTCCAAGGTAGGCTCCATTGAAACATGAGGAGAAGCAAGGTGCACCATGTCTCCAAGATGCTAGGCTCCATCGAAAACATTAAACCCACGATATGTCGTAGATGAGGGGTTTACATTCAAGGTCCACACTTGTCCAAGCTATTATTGCTAGTAGCCTGAGTGGTTTGGTCTCAAGATTCACCACTTTTCCACTCTATGTCATTATATTAAGAATATGCGCGTGTTAAGGTCCACCACTTGTCCAACCTATAAGGCTACATCTTAAAGGTTATTCTTTATTACCACTTGGAGTGACCATGATAGGTTTTACATGGGGGTTTGGTTCCAAGGTCCACCACTTGTCCAAGCTAACTCTATTGAAACATAGAGAGAAACAAAGGTCCACCACTTGTCCAAGCTAGGGTCCATTGAAACATGGAGAGAAGGATGCTCCACCATTTGTCCAAGATAGGCTCCATTGAAACATGACGAGAAGCAAGCTGCACCATGTCTCCAAGATGCTAGGCTCCATCGAAATACATTAAACCCACGATATTTCGTAGATGAGGGGTTTACATTCAAGGTCCACCACTTGTCCAAGCTATTATTGCTAGTAGCCTGAGTGGTTTGGTCTCAAGATTCACCACTTTTATAAGAATATGTGGGTGTTAAGGTCCACCACTTGTCCAACCTATAAGGCTACATCTTAAAGGTTATTCTTTCTTACTACTTGGAGTGACCATGATAGGTTTTACATGGGGGTTTGGTTCCAAGGTCCACCACTTGTCCAAGCTAACTCTATTGAAACATAGAGAGAAGCAAAGGTCCACCCCTTGTCTAAGCTAGGGTCCATTGAAACATGGAGAGAAGGATGCTCCACCATTTGTCCAAGGTAGGCTCCATTGAAACATGAGGAGAAGCAAGGTGCACCATGTCTCCAAGATGCTAGGCTCCATCGAAAAACATTAAACCCACGATATGTCGTAGATGAGGGGTTTACATTCAAGGTCCACCACTTGTCCAAGCTATTATTGGTAGTAGCTGAGTGGTTTGGTTCAAGATTCACCACTTTTCCACTCTATGTCATTATATTAAGAATATGCGCGTGTTAAGGTCCACCACTTGTCCAACCTATAAGGCTACATCTTAAAGGTTATTCTTTATTACCACTTGGAGTGACCATGATAGGTTTTACATGGGGGTTTGGTTCCAAGGTCCACCACTTGTCCAAGCTAACTCTATTGAAACATAGAGAGAAACAAAGGTCCACCACTTGTCCAAGCTAGGGTCCATTGAAACATGGAGAGAAGGATGCTCCACCATTTGTCCAAGATAGGATCCATTGAAACATGATGAGAAGCAAGCTCCACCATGTCTCCAAGATGCTAGGCTCCATCGAAATACATTAAATCACGATATTTTGTACATGAGGGGTTTACATTCAAGGTCCACCACTTGTCCAAGCTATTATTGCTAGTAGCCTGAGTGGTTTGGTCTCAAGATTCACCACTTTAATTAAGAATATGTGGGTGTTAAGGTCCACCACTTGTCCAACCTATAAGGCTAGATCTTAAAGATTATTCTTTCTTACTACTTGGAGTGACCATGATAGGTTTTACATGGGGGTTTGGTTCCAAGGTCCACCACTTGTCCAAGCTAACTCTATTGAAACATAGAGAGAAGCAAAGGTCCACCTCTTGTCTAAGCTAGGGTCCATTGAAACATGGAGAGAAGGATGCTCCACCATTTGTCCAAGGTAGGCTCCATTGAAACATGAGGAGAAGCGAGGTGCACCATGTCTCCAAGATGCTTGGCTCCATTGAAAAACATTAAACCCACGATATGTTGTAGATGAGGGGTTTACATTCAAGGTCCACACTTGTCGAGGCTATTATTGGTAGTAGCCTGAGTGGTTTGGTCTCAAGATTCACCAGTGTTCCACTCTATGTCATTATATTAAGAATATGCGCGTGTTAAGGTCCACCACTTGTCCAACCTATAAGGCTAAATCTTAAAGGTTATTCTTTATTACCGCTTGGAGTGACTATGATAGGTTTTACATGGGGGTTTGGTTCCAAGGTCCACCACGTGTCCAAGCTAACTCTATTGAAACATAGAGAGAAACAAAGGTCCACCACTTGTCCAAGCTAGGGTCCATTGAAACATGGAGAGAAGGATGCTCCACCATTTGTCCAAGATAGGCTCCATTGAAACATGACGAGAAGCAAGCTGCACCATGTCTCCAAGATGCTAGGCTCCATCGAAATACATTAAACCCACGATATTTCGTACATGAGGCGTTTACATTCAAGGTCCACCACTTCTTAAAGCTATTATTGCTAGTAGCCTGAGTGGTTTGGTCTCAAGATTCACCACTTTTTTTAAGAATATGTGGGTGTTAAGGTCCACCACTTGTCCAACCTATAAGGCTACATCTTAAAGGTTATTCTTTCTTACTACTTGGAGTGACCATGATAGGTTTTACATGGGGGTTTGGTTCCAAGGTCCACCACTTTTTCAAGCTAACTCTATTGAAACATAGAGAGAAGCAAAGGTCCACCCCTTGTCTAAGCTAGGGTCCATTGAAACATGGAGAGAAGGATGCTCCACCATTTGTCCAAGGTAGGCTCCATTGAAACATGAGGAGAAGCGAGGTGCACCATGTCTCCAAGATGCTAGGCTCCATCGAAAAAAATTAAACCCAGGATATGTCGTAGATGAGGGGTTTACATTCAAGGTCCACACTTGTCCAAGCTATTATTGGTAGTAACCTGAGTGGTTTGGTCTCAAGATTCACCACTTTTCCACTCTATGTCATTATATTAAGAATATGTGCTGTGTTAAGGTCCACCACTTGTCCAACCTATAAGGCTACATCTTAAAGCTTATTCTTTATTTCCACTTGGAGTGACCATGATAGGTTTTACATGGGGGTTTGGTTCAAAGGTCCACCACTTGTCCAAGCTAACTCTATTGAAACATAGAGAGAAACAAAGGTCCACCACTTGTCCAAGCTAGGGTCCATTGAAACATGGAGAGAAGGATGCTCCACCATTTGTCCAAGATAGGCTCCATTGAAACATGACGAGAAGCAAGCTGCACCATGTCTCCAAGATGCTAGGCTCCATTGAAATACATTAAACCCACGATATTTCGTAGATGAGGGGTTTACATTCAAGGTCCACCACTTGTCCAAGCTATTATTGCTAGTAGCCTGAGTGGTTTGGTCTCAAGATTCACCACTTTTATTAAGAATATGTGGGTGTTAAGGTCCACCACTTGTCCAACCTATAAGGCTACATCTTAAAGGTTATTCTTTCTTACTACTTGGAGTGACCATGATAGGTTTTACATGGTGGTTTGGTTCCAAGGTCCACCACTTGTTCAAGATAACTCTATTGAAACATAGAGAGAAGCAAAGGTCCACCCCTTGTCTAAGCTAGGGTCTATTGAAACATGGAGAGAAGGATGCTCCACCATTTGTCCAAGGTAGGCTCCATTGAAACATGAGGAGAAGCCAGGTGCACCATGTCTCCAAGATGCTAGGCTCCACCGAAAAACATTAAACCCACGATATGTCTTAGATGAGGGGTTTACATTCAAGGTCCACCACTTGTCCAAGCTATTATTGTAGTAGCCTGAGTGGTTTGGTCTCAAGATTCACCACTTTTCCACTCTATGTCATTATATTAAGAATATGCGCTGTGTAAGGTCCACCACTTGTCCAACCTATAAGGCTACATCTTAAAGGTTATTCTTTATTACCACTTGGAGTGACCATGATAGGTTTTACATGGGGGTTTGGTTCCAAGGTCCACCACTTGTCCAAGCTAACTCTATTGAAACATAGAGAGAAACAAAGGTCCACCACTTGTCCAAGCTAGGGTCCATTGAAACATGGAGAGAAGGATGCTCCACCATTTGTCCAAGATAGGCTCCATTGAAACATGACGAGAAGCAAGCTGCACATGTGTCTCCAAGATGCTAGGCTCCATCGAAATACATTAAACCACGATATTTCGTAGATGAGGGTTTACATTCAAGGTCCGCCACTTGTCCAAGCTATTATTGCTAGTAGCCTGAGTGGTTTGGTCTCAAGATTCACCCATTCTTTTTAAAATATGTATGGGTGTTAAGGTCCACCACTTGTCCCAACCTATAAGGCTACATCTTAAAGGTTATTCTTATTACTACTTGGAGTGACCATGATAGGTTTTACATGGGGTTTGGTTTCCAAGGTCCACCACTTTGTCCAAGCTAACTCTATTGAAACATAGAGAGAAGCAAAGGTCCACCCCTTGTCTAAGCTAGGGTCCATTGAAACATGGAGAGAAGGATGCTCCACCATTTGTCCAAGGTAGGCTCCATTGAAACATGAGGAGAATCAAGGTGCACCATGTCTCCAAGATGCTAGGCTCCATCGAAAAACATTAAACCCACGATATTCTTAGATGAGGGGTTTACATTCAAGGTCCACACTTTGTCCAAGCTATTATTGCTAGTAGCCTGAGTGGTTTGGTCTCAAGATTCACCACTTTTCCACTCTATGTCATTATGTTAAGAATATGCGCGTGTTAAGGTCCACCACTTTCCAACCTATAAGGCTACATCTTAAAGGTTATTCTTTCTTACCACTTGAGTGACCATGATAGGTTTTACATGGGGTTTGGTTCCAAGGTCCACCACCACTTGTCCAAGCTAACTCTATTGAAACATAGAGAGAAACAAAGGTCCACCACTTGTCCAAGCTAGGGTCCATTGAAACATGGAGAGAAGGATGCTCCACCATTTGTCCAAGGTAGGCTCCATTGAAACATGAGGAGAAGCAAGGTGCACCATGTCTCCAAGATGCTAGGCTCCATCGAATAACATTAAACCCACGATATGTCGTAGATGAGGGGTTTTACATTCAAGGTCCAACACTTGTCCAAGCTATTATTGCTAGTAGCCTGAGTGGTTTGGTCTCAAGATTCACACACTTTTACTAAGAATATGTGGTTTAAGGTCCACCACTATGTCCAACCTATAAGGCTACATCTTAAAGGTTATTCTTTATTACCACTTGAGTGACCATGATAGGTTTACATGGGGTTTGGTTTCCAAGTCCACCACTTGTCCAAGCTAACTCTATTGAAACATAGAGAGAAGCAAAGGTCCACCACTTGTCCAAGCTAGGGTCCATTGAAACATGGAGAGAAGGATGCTCCACCATTTGTCCAAGAATAGGCTCCATTGAAACATGAACGAAAGCAAGCTGCACCATGTCTCCAAGATGCTAGGCTCCATCGAAATACATTAAACCCACGATATTTCGTAGATGAGGGGTTTACATTCAAGGTCCACCACTTGTCCAAGCTATTATTGCTAGTAGCCTGAGTGGTTTGGTCTCATCACCACTTTTCCACTCACTATTTATTAAGAAGATTGGTGTTAAGGTCCACCACTTGTCCAACCTATAAGGCTACATCTTAAAGGTTTATTCTTTCCACTACTTGGAGTGACCATGATAGGTTTTACAGGGGGTTTGGTTCCAAGGTCCACCACTTGTCCAAGCTAACTCTATTGAAACATAGAGAGAATCAAAGGTCCACCACTTGTCCAAGCTAGGCTCCATTGAAACATGGAGAGAAGGATGCTCCACCATTTGTCCAAGTAGGCTCCATTGAAACATGAGAGAAGCAAGTGCACCATGTCTCCAAGATGCTAGGCTCCATCGAAAAACATTAAACCCACGATATTTCGTAGATAGGGTTTACATTCAAGGTCCACCACTTGTCCAAGCTATTATTACTAGTAGCCTGAGTGGTTTGATCTCAAGATTCACCACTTTTCCACTCTATGTCATTATATTAAGAATATGCGCTGTGTTAAGGTCCACCACTTGTCCAACCTATAAGGCTACATCTTAAAGGTTATTCTTTATTACCACTTGGAGTGACCATGATAGGTTTTACATGGGGGTTTGGTTCCAAGGTCCACCACTTGTCCCAGCTAAGAGGTCCATTGAAACATGAGAGAAGAAATGCTCCACCATTTGTCCAAGATAGGCTCCATTGAAACATGACGAGAAGCAAGCTGCACCATGTCTCCAAGATGCTAGGCTCCATCGAAAATACATTAAACCCACGATATTTTTATTTGTACATGAGGGGTTTACATTCAAGTCCACCACTTGTCCAAGCTATTATTGCTAGTAGCCTGAGTGGTTTGGTCTCAAGATTCACCACTTATTAAGAATATGTGGGTGTTAAGGTCACCACTTGTCCAACCTATAAGGCTACATCTTAAAGGTTATTCTTTCTTACTACTTAAATGTGACCATGATAGGTTTTACATGGGGGTTTGGTTCCAAGGTCCACCACTTGTCCAAGCTAACTCTATTGAAACATAGAGAGAAGCAAAGGTCCACCCCTTGTCTAAGCTAGGGTCCATTGAAACATGGAGAGAAGGATGCTCCACCATTTGTCCAAGGTAGGCTCCATTGAAACATGAGGAGAAGCAAGTGCACCATGTCTCCAAGATGCTAGGCTCCATCTGAAAAACTTAAACCCACGATATGTCGTAGATGAGGGGTTTACATTCAAGGTCCACACTTGTCCAGCTATTATTGCTAGTAGCAAGTGGTTTGGTCTCAAGATTCACCACTTTTCACTCTATGTCATTATATTAAGAATATTGGGGTGTTAAGGTCCACCACTTGTCCAACCTATAAGGCTATATCTTAAAGGTTATTCTTTCTTACCACTTGGAGTGACCATGATAGGTTTTACATGGGGGTTGGTTCCAAGGTCCACCACTTGTCCAAGCTAACTCTATTGAAACATAGAGAGAATCAAAGGTCCACCACTTGTCCAAGCTAGGGTCCATTGAAACATGGAGAGAAGGATGCTCCACCATTTGTCCAAGATAGGCTCCATTGAAACATGAAGAGAAGCAAGCTGCACCATGTCTCCAAGATGCTAGGCTCCATCGAAATACATTAAACCACGATATTTCGTAGATGAGGGGTTTACATTCAAGGTCCACCACTTGTCCAAGCTATTATTGCTAGTAGCCTGAGTGGTTTGGTCTCAAGATTCACCACTTTTATTAAGAATATGTGGGTGTTAAGGTCCACCACTTGTCCAACCTATAAGGCTACATCTTAAAGGTTATTCTTACTACTTGGAGTGACCATGATAGGTTTTACATGGGGTTTGGTTCCAAGGTCCACCACTTGTCCAAGCTAACTCTATTGAAACATAGAGAGAAGCAAAGGTCCACCACTTGTCCAAGCTAGGGTCCATTGAAACATGGAGAGAAGGATGCTCCACCATTTGTCCAAGATAGGCTCCATTGAAACATGAAGAGAAGCAATCTGCACCATGTCTCCAAGATGCTAGGCTCCATTGAAATACCTTAAACCCATGATATTTCGTACATGGGGGTTTACATTCAAGGTCCACCACTTGTCCAACCTATTATTCTTAGTAGCATGAGTGGTTTGGTCTCAAGATTTACCACTTTTCCACTCTATGTCATTATATTATAAGATCTAGGTTTTAAGGTCGACCACTTGTCCAACCTATAAGGCTAGATCTTAAAGGGTATTATTTCTCACCACTTGGAATGACCATGATATGTTTTACATGGGGGTTTGGTTTCAAGGTCCACCACTTGTCCAAGCTAACTCTATGGAAACATAGAGAGAAGCAAAGGTCCACCACTTGTCCAAGCTAGGCTCCACTGAGACATTTAGAGAAGGATGATCCCCCATTGGTGGAAGATAGGCTTCATTGAAACATGAAAAGAAGCAAGTTGCACCATGTCTCCAAGATGCTAGGATCCATTGAAATACCTTAAACCCACGATATTGTTTACATGTGGGGTTTAACGTCAAGGTCAGCCACTTTTCCAAGCTATTATCCTAGTAGCATGAGTGGTTTGGTCTCAAGATTCACCACTTTTCCACTCTATGTCATTATATAAAGAAGATCTAGGTGTTAAGGTCGACCACTTGTCCAACCTATAAGGGTATATCTTAAAGGGTATTCTTTCTCACCACTTGACATGTCCATGATATGTTTTACATAGGGGTTTGGTTCCAAGGTCCACCACTTATCCAAGCTAACTTTATTCTTCTCATAGAGAGAAGCAAAAGTCCACCACTTGTCCAAGCTAGGCTCCATTGAAACATGGAGAGAAGGATGCTCCACCATTTGTCAAAGCAAACTCCTTTGAAACATGGAAGGTTTACATCCAAGGTCCACCAGTTGTCCAACCTATTAACGCTAGTAGCATGAGGGTTTTGGTCTCAAGATTCACCACTTTTTCACTCTGTGTCATTATATTAAGAATATTTGGGTATTAAGGTCCACCACTTGTCCAACCTATAAGACTATATCTTAATGGTTATTCTTTCTGACCACTTGGAGTGACCATGAAAGGTTTTACATGGGGGTTTGGTTCCAAGGTCCACCACTTGACCAAGCTAACTCTATTCAAACATAGAGAGAAGCAAAGGTCCACCACTTGTCTAAGCTAGGGTCCATTGAAACATGGAGAGAAGGATGCTCCACCATTTGTCCAAGATAGACTCCATTGAAACATGAAGAGAAGCAAGCTGCACGATGGCTCCAAGATGCTAGCCTCCATCGAAATACCTTAAACCCACATTATTTTGTACCTGGGGAGTTTACATTCAAGATCAACAATTTGTCCAACCTATTATCGCTAGTAGCATGAGTGGTTTGCTCTCAAGATTCACCACTTTTCCACTCTCTGTCATTATATTAAGAATATTTGGGTGTTAAGGTCCACCACTTGTCCAACCTATAAGACTATATCTTAATGGTTATTTTTCTCACCCCTTGGAGTGACCATGATAGGTTTTACATGGGGGTTTGGTTCCAAGGTCCACCACTTGTCCAAGCTAACTCTATTGAAACATAGAGAGAAGAAAAGGTCCACCCCTTGTCTAAGCTAGGGTCCATTAAAACATGGAGAGAAGGATGCTCCACCATTTGTCCAAGGTAGGCTCCATTGAAACATGAGGAGAAGCAAGGTGCACCATGTCTCCAAGATTGTAGGCTCCATCAAAAAACATTAAACCCACGATATGTCGTAGATGAGGGATTTACATTCAAGGTCCAACACTTGTCCAAGCTATTATTGGTAGTAGCCTGAGTGGTTTGGTCTCAAGATTCACCACTTTTCCACTCTATGTCATTTCATTAAGAATATGCGCGTGTTAAGGTCCACCACTTGTCCAACCTATAAAGCTACATCTTAAAGGTTATTCTTTATTACCACTTGGAGTGACCATGATAGGTTTTACATGGGGGTTTGGTTCCAAGGTCCACCACTTGTCCAAGCTAACTCTATTGAAACATAGAGAGAAACAAAGGTCCACCACTTGTCCAAGCTAGGGTCCATTGAAACATGGAGAGAAGAATGCTCCACCATTTGTCCAAGATAGGCTCCATTGAAACATGACGAGAAGCAAGCTGCACCATGTCTCCAAGATGCTAGGCTCCATCGAAATACATTAAACCCACGATATTTCGTAGATGAGGGGTTTACATTCAAGGTCCACCACTTGTCCAAGCTATTATTGCTAGTAGCCTGAGTGGTTTGGTCTCAAGATTCACCACTTTTATTAAGAATATGTGGGTGTTAAGGTCCACCACTTTTCCAACCTATAAGGCTACATCTTAAAGGTTATTCTTTCTTACTACTTGGAGTGACCATGATAGGTTTTACATGGGGGTTTGGTTCCAAGGTCCACCACTTGTCCAAGCTAACTCTATTGAAACATAGAGAGAAGCAAAGGTCCACCCCTTGTCTAAGCTAGGGTCCATTGAAACATGGAGAGAAGGATGCTCCACCATTTGTCCAAGGTAGGCTCCATTGAAACATGAGGAGAAGCAAGGTGCACCATGTCTCCAAGATGCTAGGCTCCATCGAAAAACATTAAACGCACGATATGTCGTAGATGAGGGGTTTACATTCAAGGTCCATACTTGTCCAAGCTTTTATTGGTAGTAGCCTTAGTGGTTTGGTCTCAAGATTCACCACTTTTCCACTCTATGTCATTATATAAGAATATGCGCGTGTTAAGGTCCACCACTTGTCCAACCTATAAGGCTACATCTTAAAGGGTATTCTTTATTACCACTTGGAGTGACCATGATAGGTTTAACATGGGGGTTAGGTTCCAAGGTCCGCCACTTGTCCAAGCTAACTCTATTGAAACATAGAGAGAAACAAAGGTCCACCACTTGTCCAAGCTAGGGTCCATTGAAACATGGAGAGAAGGATGCTCCACCATTTGTCCAAGATAGGCTCCATTGAAACATGACGAGAAGCAAGTTGCACCGTGTCTCCAAGATGCTAGGCTTCATCGAAATACATTAAACCCACGATATTTCGTAGATGAGGGGTTTACATTCAAGGTCCACCACTTGTCCAAGCTATTATTGCTAGTAGCCTGAGTGTTTTGGTCTCAAGATTCACCACTTTTATTAAGAATATGTGGGTGTTAAGGTCCACCACTTGTCCAACCTATAAGGCTACATCTTAAAGGTTATTCTTTCTTACTACTTGGAGTGACCATGATAGGTTTTACATGGGGGTTTGGTTCCAAGGTCCACCACTTGTCGAAGCTAACTCTATTGAAACATATAGAGAAACAAAGGTTCACCACTTTTCCAAGCTAGGCTCCATTGAAACATGGAGAGAACGATGCTCCACCATTTGTCGAAGCTAAGTCTATTGAAACATGGGGGGTTTACGTTCAAGGTCCACCACTTGTCCAAGCTATTATCACTAGTAGCATGAGTGGTTTTGTCTCAAGATTCACCACTTTTTCACTCTATGTCATTATATTAAGAATATTAGGGTGTTAAGGTCCACCACTTGTCCAACCTATAAGGCTATATCTTAAAGGTTATTCTTTCTCACCACTTGGAGTGACCATGATAGGTTTTACATGGGGGTTTGGTTCCAAGGTCCACCACTTGTCCAAGCTAACTCTATTGAATAATAGAGAGAAGCAAAGGTCCACCACTTGTCCAAGCTAGGGTCCATTGAAACATGGAGAGAAGGATGCTCCACCATTTGTCCAAGATAGGCTCCATTGAAACATGAAGAGAAGCAAGATGCACGATGTCTCCAAGATGCTAGGCTCCATCGAAATACCTTAAACCCACGATATTTCGTAGATGGGGGGTTTACTTTCAAGGTCCACCACTTGTCCAAGCTATTATCGCTAGTAGCATGGTTTGGTCTCAAGATTCACCAGTTTTCCACTCTATGTCATTATATGAAGAATATCTGGGTGTTAAGGTCCACCACTTGTCCAACCTATAAGGCTATATCTTAAATGATATTTTTTCTGACCACTTGGAATGTGTATGATATGTTTTACATGGGGTTTTGTTCCAAGGTCCACCACTTGTCCAAGCTAGATGTATTACATATATATTATACATACAATATTCAACTAGATTCCCTACCTATCATGTCCAGTAGCATGGATGCTCTAGCTTTAAGGTCCACCACTTGTCCAACCTATACTCTCTTATGTAAGGGAGATCTCGCTATAAAATTAAAACCTTCCCGCCTAAATTTAAAATATCCCTCCCAAATTTTAAATATCCCGCCTAAATTTTAAAATATCCCGCCCAAATTTTAAAATTCAAACTTTTTTATAAAATCTAAATTTTGCCACTTAAATTTAAAATATTCCACGCGAAATTGATTTTAAATTCAAGTTTACCACAAAAAGATATCATTATACCACCTAAATTCAAATATGCAAACCTCAAATCATTATATTGTACATAAATTCAAACAAATTCAAATTAACAAGCCTAAACTGATATTAGTTTGTATAGATATGAATTTATCACACCTAAATTATGTCACCGTGTTAGAGAGAGTGGTTAGAGAATTTGAACAAGGTCCACCACTTGTCCAACCTAGATACCAAGAAGGATTGAGTGTACAAGGTATTGTTTGGAGGTCCTTATAGTCCACTGGTCTCAAGGTGCACCACTTGTGGTAAGGGTCACCAAAAAGTGTATATATTCATCCAAAAAATACACGTATTTTTGGTCTACATGTCCTAGTTTCAACCATTTATGTCCATAAGGTGTATCACTAAACAACACTACTTTTTTTGAGAAACAGAAGTTACAATCATATCTACAAATGGATTAGAGGAAAATCAGCTCAGCATACATCCAGAACTCGCTACAAGAATCGACTTTAACAGATCACGCAAGTAAGTCTTCCATTCAATTTTACTAGTATTACAATGTGTTAGTTATTTGTGATATTTATGTATGTATATATACTATGTGTGCATATCGTAATTAAGTGTAATTGTGTATCTGCATTATGTATGAGTATTACAATGAAATAACACAAATATACATACATAAACATAGATAACACAGACGCACACATACATGAGCATGTATTTTCAAGAGAGAGATAGCAAGATACAAAGATAGATAGATAGAGAGAGAGAGAGAGAGAGATAAATACCTGTTTTTTAGAGAGAGGAGAGAGAAAGATAACAGATTTCACTGTGTTTATGTATGTGGAAGAGAGGAAGACGATGTATGGGAATATGTGCACGTATTTTCAAGAGAGAGACAACAAGATAACAGATTTCATTGTGGTTATGTATGTGGAAGTGAGGAAGACGATGTGTGGGAATATGTGCATGTATTTTCAAGAGAGAGACAGCAAGATAACAGATTTCACTGTGGTTATGTATGTGGAAGAGAGGAAGACGATGTGTGGGAATATGTGTATGTGTGCGGGGATACTTTTAAACTATGTATCTCTGTCTTTTGACGAGAGAGTGTGTGTGCAAGAAGAGTTACAGAGAACCATCTTCTCTATATGGAGAAAGACAGAGAGTGAGTGAGAGAGAAATACCTGTTTTTTCTCTATTCGTGAGGTGTGCAATGTCTCCTGAGAAGAAGCTATGCCCGATCCTGCCCTTCTGGAAAGCGTTGTGTACGCTGTTGTTTCTTTATCTTGTGCGCGAACTTTCAATCCTGTGCACTCCACCTGTGTGTTGTGTACGATGCCAAGCTTGCTCCTCTACGCGCGCGTATACTCCAACTGTGTGCGATCCGTGTGTGCTTTCTGTGTGTTTGCTGCTCGCCTGCTTTCTCTGTGTGCCTAATCTTGATAGGGTTTATTAGAATGCCACGTTGCTACAAGTCCATGTTTTATCATAGGATTAAAAAAAACAAAAGCAATATAAAACATTAACCAATTCACACGGCCAAAATTAAAGAAATCATGGTTGAAAATATGAAAAACATGCGTAACTCTATACTAGGAATTCACTTAAAAAAAAAAAAATCTTTGGGACCCAGGACACTGCCCCAGGACCCCGCCTAGAATAATATCCCAAAATCAACCTCCCAAGCCCCGCCATCGAGAGCGCTATATTCCACATCCCCATCAAGAGCGCTACCCCCAAACCTCACGTGGAAGCGCTGCCTTGTCACCCCATTGTGGCATTTCCCTAAGACCCCGCATCTGGAGTGCTAAATGGGAACATTCTTCATTAGTGAAATTTTGAACATAAATTATATTAGCATATACTTAAATATAATACAAATATTAACATATTAACTATACTACTAATTTACTATAGCAGTTCTAGATTATGTCCCATACTATATTTAAGGTGCCAAAGGTTTGGCCTTATGGTCCTAGATTTAGCCAAGTGGTCAACACATATAGGACCAAGTGCACACTGTGCCACAAAACTTGGCCACCACTTCACTTGCCAAAGTTTAGGCCACATGGTCAATCCTAAGTTTCCAATGTTCTTATTATGTCACCTTTTGCCTCGTGGAAAACCTAGGCTTGTTTTCACATACTCAGGCACTTCAAGCCACAATAAATTTTCATTACTCTTCGGCAACCCTTTTGTTCAAGTCTTTGAAAAAACATTGTTTAAGGCCACCCTAAACCATTTTCATTTAGGGGTGTCTAAAACTAGCTTTTTGGCAATTCGAGAAGAAAATGGTCAAAGTTTTATACTTAGTTTTAACCACTTGACCAATTCAAATATTGGAAAGCAAGGTCTTGTAATACTTTTCTTTGGACATCACACATTAAAACTAGGTCCCTCACTTGTCCAAGCTATGCTCTAATACAATAAAGGGCTTTTGGTTTCAAGATGCACCACTTTCCCAACCTTGATTCCATTAAAGAAGCTAGCTCTACTTAGACATTTAATAGCAAGGTCCTGCAGCAGTTCAGATTGAACATTTTCCATGGCACCTAGGTCCACCACTTATCTAAGCTATGCTCTAATAGAGTAAGGGGGTTTTGGTTTCAAGATCCACCACTTGTCCAAACTTGATTTGGGAAGCAAGGTCCTATAATAGTTTGCTTTGGACATTCACCATTACAACTAAGTCCACCACTTCTCCAAGCTATGTTCTAATTCACTAAGGAGGTTTTGGTTTCAAGGAGAACCACTTGTACGACTTTGTTTTTGGAAGTAAGGTCTTTACATAGTTCACCTTGGACCTTGGACATTGGATACTACAACTAAGCCCACCACTTGTCCAAGCTATCCTCTATATATAGCCAAAGGGTTTGGGTTTCAAGATTCACCACTTTTCCAACCTTTCTTCCATTAAAGAAATGAGGGGCATTATAACTAGGTCCACCACTTGTCCAAGCTATGCTCTGATATAGAAAGGGGATTTTGGTTTCAAGGTCCACCACGTGTTCAACCTTGCAAGACTCAAGGGATACTTGGACATTGGAAAGCATAGTCCTATAGTAGTTGATAGGTGGCAGTGGGTATTACAACTAGGTCCAACCTATGCTCTCATATAGCAAAGAGGCTTTGCTTTCAAGGTCCACCACTTGTCCAACCTTGCTTCCATTAAAGAAATGAGGGGCTACGTAAACATTGGCAAGCAAGGTAGCAAGGTCCTAAGGTGTTTCACCTTGGATATTGGGCATTATAACTAGGTCCACCACTTGTCCAAGCTATGCTCTGATAAAGAAAGGGGATTTTCGTTTCAAGGTCCACCATGTGTTCAACCTTTCTAATATAGAAAGGGGATTTTCGTTTCAAGGTCCACCACGTGTTCAACCTTGAAAGACTCAAGGGATACTTGGACATTGGAAAGCATAGTCCTATATTAGTTGATAGGTGGCAGTGGGTATTAAAACTAGGTCCAACCTATGCTCTAATATAGCAAAGAGTCTTTGGTTTCAAGGTCCACCACTTGTCCAACCTTACTTCCATTAAAGAAATGAGGGGCTACGTAAACATTGGCAAGCAAGGTAGCAAAGTCCTAAGGTATTTCACCTTGGATATTGGGCATTATAACTAGGTCCACCACTTGTCCAAGCTATGCTCTGATATAGAAAGGGGATTTTTGTTTCAAGGTCCACCACGTGTTCAACCTTGAAAGACTCAAGGGATACTTGGACATTGGAAAGCATAGTCCTATAGTAGTTGATAGGTGGCAGTGGGTATTACAACTAGGTCCACCACTTGTCCAACCTATGCTCTCATATAGCAAAGAGGCTTTGGTTTCAAGGTCCACCACTTGTCCAACCTTGCTTCCATTAATATAGAAAGGAGGATTTGGTCTCAAGGTTCACCACTTGTCCAACCTATGCAAACCTTTTTCATGTTGTAGCATGATTTTTTGTTTGAAGAGTATTTTTCTATAACTATGGATTTAACAATGTAATCTTTTTACTTACAGGATGTACTTAGAATCTGGGGAGAAAGTACATATGATACTTGACAATGAAATCGTTGGTATTGGTTGTGTGTGTAGAACAGATCCAGATTCCACTTGTGGTGGTACAAAGATAGGGCTGGGAAATGTCTCCATACTAGTGGAGGAATGCTTGAAGGATGTGGTCCTACCTTTTCCTACAATGGATACTTCATCTCTCCAAGGCTCATTATGGAGTGCTATTCGATGGTCAAAGCTTCTTTTGCAATCTTTTGTATTAAATGGGAACTTAATTGATCCACATGAAAGCTACAATGGTGATGAAGAACATGATCATTTTGATCCTCTAGTTACAGATGCAATACCTATGACAAGCCCAGAATTTGAAGCAATGATTCGAGAGTCTTGGAGAAATCAGAGGGTCCTTTTAAAAGATGACACAATGATGCAAACCATGAATGAAGGGAACATCTTATATGTATTTCCACATGATTATGTCAACTTTCAGGAACTTGGTCCTGATTGTGTGGGTGTGGGTATTGAAAGAGAAAATGCAAGCATTGATGATGTGGTTGAAGTGGGTAGCATCACTTTGATAAAGTGGCCCATCAAGCAGACAACAATGTTGAATGGGAGCCCATTACAACGCTTTGTTCCTATTGATGGCATGCATGCTACATATGAGGATGTATCCAACGATGGCAATGCTGGAAAAAAACTTGATGGGAGTAATGTTGTCCAGTTGTCAAGGAAGAGACGATACACTTTCATGAACAGGACTCAAAAATCAAAAGCAGCACCAGCTTCGACTTTTTACCTTTCAAACAAATCAATTCAAAGGGTATCATGCATTGATTGTTGTGCACAAAAATGCTGCCAATTTGTAGATCGTGATATGGTGACAAGGTTACGACAACAATTTTGGGGAGAGTTTCAAAAATCACGCACTAATTATGTTTATGATGTTCTTTCTATATGTTATCAGAAAGATGAGAAGTCACGATACCAATTCAGGCTAAATGGCTCTATTGTTTGTTGTAGAGCATGGTATGAGCTACATGGAATACCAAAGACATCTTTTTATCGATACAAGGAGAACTTTGAAAATGGTGTGCGCCAATATGTACATGGGAACACATGTACATTGAGAAGGGGACTTCAACATACTAGTTTATCAAGAGCACTACTAAATGAGTTTGTGGAAAACAACTCTGAGAAGATGCCACATAGAAGTAGAACACTGCTAGATGGCTCAAGAGAGACTCAATTGGTGATTCCATCAACATACAAACAAGTGGATATTTTATGTGAAATCAACACGACACTTGACCAAATGGGCTATGAGAAGAAGCTATCCCAATCTTATTTTGGTAGAATTTGGAACAAAGAGTACCCACATGTCACTTTAACAAAGACGAGTGAGTTCTCTAAGTGCAATATTTGTAGCTCAATCAAGGCAAGGTTAGAAGCTAAACCTTCTCTTGAAGAGAGAGCTCTTCTCTTGAGGGAGAGAGAAGTTCACATGGCACAACAAAAGAGTTGCAGAAGCCTATATTATGCATGGCGCACGTATTCAGAAACTCAACCACAAAAATATGTATGCATAATCCATGATAAGATGGATCAAAAGAAGACTGACATTCCTAGATTACGCATTGTTCCCAAGGGTGTGGATTCAGGATATAATCTGCAGGTGGCATTGATTGGCATGATCACTCATGGACATGGAGAAGGTCATTACGGACACTTTGTCTTGAATGGTTTGTGGCCAGCTGATCCAAATCTTACAATTGGCTCAATTGCTAATTGTTTACATAACCTCGAGAGGATAGATAAGCATCCTCTTGGTGATCTAGTAACAAATGGACTTCCAAGGAGCAATATTTCACTACTACATGCTTTGAACTCAAGGGATGCTTTGGACTACCATAACTTGAGTGATGGAAAAGAGCCCATTGTGCAGTCGTCAGAAATTGCAGAAGAGGAATTGGGGTCAACATTTCGCAGATTGCCAGAGAACTTGTTGCTACAATTGGATAATTGTGTAGGGGAAAACAAAAATCGATACTTATTTGCCTATTTGTCAATGCTTGTTGCAAGGGGTGTTTTCAAAACCATCCAGCTGGGATTTTTAATGGTTGGGCATACATATGAGGACATAGACGCCATGTTTAGTAGGTTTTTAGAGAAGTTGAGAGTTACACAAACCTATACTTTGCCACATTTGATGGATACATTACGAAACAGCTCATCTTCATCTCCAGCTCCATTTTTTCTCACAAAGATCCCCGATTTCAAGCAATATTGTGATGGCTATCTTTGTGATGGACAAGACATACTTGTTGGACATTCCAAACCACTTCAGTTCAGGTTCTTTATGCAGGATGAGACACCAATGATGCAATATAAGGCACATGTAGGTGTATCAAGTTGGAGTGGAAGTATTCGCCTTTGGAAAACAGACACAGAAGGCAAGCCAATGTTACCACATGGAGATCCACCTCTAGTACAAATGGCGGAGTATGTCAAGGCCCACGAAGAAGTCATTTTGGGGCTAAAGAACTATATAAAATTTTGGAAAAATTTAGGGAATGGTTCAAGTATTCCGCGATATTATAGACCCGTGATAGATTATTGGAGTAAGGTAATTGAAGAGATTGGAAAAGCAATCATATCAGAGGGAGTCTTGTATGAAATGTTTTGGCCAAAAACTCAAGAATATTCTCACCTACAAAGCACTACAATGAATTTGCAACAAGGAGCAGAAAGATTCCTAGGCCTTGAAGAGTTGAACGATCATTTTTGTGGGCCTCAACAAGATAGGCCAAGGGAAGAGTTTGACCCTATGTCTGATGTGCACCAAGGTGACTTTCTTATGCTTGTTCCGAGTGACACAGAAATCTATCCAGTGTGGCTTGCAATGGCTTTATCTGACATTGATAATGAGCCTACATCACCAAACTACAGAAAACTCTGGATTCAATATTGGGCACCTTGCGCGAGAAAAAGTGGGATGACAGATACTCAAGCTTACAGTAATTGTTGGAAGGGTTATTGGGCTGTCAACTATAAGGACCCACAAGTGTGGGAAACTATAGATGCAATTGTTTGGTCCTGGAGACCCAACAAAGAAGGACCATTTTCTAGAATAAAGATTCCAGAAAGACATGCTCTAAAAGCCAAAGAAGGCCTCACTCGTGCACATCAGCCACACTTGGATCAAAGTTCAGATATGGTATCAAATGTGGAGTAGAATTATGTGGAGCTTCTATTGTGACTATACTAGTCAATTTGTAAACAAAATCTTTTTTGTATCTTCCTTTGTTTTATGTAATTTATAGTTATTATTCAAATCCATGTGTTGTACATCCTCTTGACTTTTGGTGTTTATCAACACCACAATCCTATGAGATTTTCACTTTATTTACTAGCCACACACCTCAATTTTTCCCACTTTAAGTGGAAAATTCCCAAATTACATGAATTCGGTCGATTTGGAGATTCCCATAATGTGAGATTTTTACCAAAATACCTAATATGGTCTTTAAGGGAATTCTATATTGGGTTCTTTCAACATGATATAGGGTTCTTCCACTACAAGAAGACTTGTGTATTTGTGATACCCTTGATAATAGTGGGCATCGCATAAGTGATGCCCAATCGTTGCTAGCATCATCGCTTATGTGACACCCTCAAAATTTTAATTTTTGGCACTACTAGTGTTTCTAACCTCATTGTTGTGCGTTGTAAACGGTGTTGCTTATACAACTCCATATTTGCAATGCTTGCAAACTGCAAGATGTTGCTTATGTGATGCATATTGCTTAAGCGTGACTTGCAGAGTGTAATTTTTTTTGAATAAAGTCACAAAGAGCCATTTTCCTCCTCAATCACTTTGTGTGAGTGATTCCCTACCAACTTTGCTCCCTTCTTCTGTCTCTCCTAGAGGAAAGGTTCACCCCTCCCCCTCCCCCTCCCCCCCCCCCACACACACACTTGGTCACAACATTTGACCATGATAGCATTTGAAGGGGTTTTGATCGTGTCCTGAATCACTATATCTGGTTTAAAAAAAGTGACTTCCAACTATTTACACTCAAACTAGTTTTGAGTTGTTGCCTTATGGGAGTTTACCTTATGCTTTACATAATGATTACTGCTAACCTTTGCTATTGAGAACACAATGGCTAAGTAAAACTATCCACTAGGCTGTTTTGGTAGCATGGCGCCTCTAAAAACCTAACCCTCTGGGAATTGTCCCTTGTGGAAATAACCCTTCCCTATATGGCATTTGTATGGTGTCTCCTAGCGAAAAAAACTACAAGGTATTTTATGCATTATGGGGGGCCACCGATCCCCTTCCCCTTCTGATGATGGTTGTGGCGTAGCGAGGCTTGTAGCTCTGCATCTGCATTATTTCTCCTCCTCTTTAGGGCCCGCTCACTATCCTGAGGAGGATTGCACGTTGTGAATGGCTTGCAGGGACTACCTCTATAAAAAGGTGAGGGATTTCTTCTCGTCCCTCACTTAGACTTTGTGTAGAGAAGAACATGCAAGTATGGTGGATGCTTGGCTCTACAGTCCGTTGCTACTGTGATGATTGATAGGATGGATTCCACTTCAAAGGTTGTTTATTCACCATCTTTAATATGTACTTTGCATTTTTACCACACTAACTTTTTACCACTAAACTAGGTTTGAAAGAACCTTGTGCTTATGGTGTATAAACGATGGCTGTTATTGAATACTTGATATTTTGATGAAGCGAGGTAAGGGAGTAATTCACTCAAATGATAAATTGGAAAATTTTATTTGGTTATAAATGCATACATCTTACAGATAACACCTTAATGGTTATCTGACTTAATATTTCTACTATCCTCGTTGTTGTGCGTTGTAAAGGTGTTGCTTATACAATTCCATATTTGCAATGCTTGCAAACTGCAAGATGTTGCTTATGTGATGCATATTGCTTAAGCGAGTTGCAGAGTGTTTTTATTAATAAATTCACAAAGAGACATTTCCCTCCTCAATCACTTTGTGTGAGCGACTCCCTTTTGAATTTGCTCCCTTCTTCTGTCTCTGCCACACAGGAAAGGCTCACCCCCCCCCCCCCCCCCCCCCCCCCCCCCCGCACACACACACGCACACACATACACATTTTTACATGCATACACACATGTACATTGAGACAAACACACATACACACGTATGCACGCACGCGCACACACACACACCCACACACACAGACACACATAAAGACACACATATATATATGTATATGTATATATACATACATACATACGTCTATATATATATATATATATATATATATATATATATATATAGAGAGAGAGAGAGAGAGAGAGATAGCTCTATTATCGTCCTCGGAGGTCAAATATGACCTATGGGACCAAATGAACATGTCACGTGGTGTGAGTGGAGGTCATAAGTGACTCTCGATGCTCAAAAATGGCTGAAATGAGCGTCGCAATAGATAGTCCACATCGTGGTTGGGAGAGGAAGGTATGTAGGGAGAGCTCATGGATGAATATATGGGGAAAAGAGGACCTAATGTGGTCAAAAGTTGAGCACTCAAGTAGAGAGAGAGAGAGAGAGAGAGAGAGAGAGAGAGAGAGAGAGAGAGAGAGAGAGAGAGAGAGAGAGAGATGAATTTATCATGGTTGGAAGGTGACATATGACCCATGAGACCAAAAACATGCAAGGGTAATGGTTGTTACATTGGCATTGAGGGTCAAGGGTGATAGGGTTGGGATAGGATCTAATTGTTTGAAAAGGACAACCTTAGGATGTGATACAAAATTAAGAAACTGAGGAAATTAAGAGGCCAAGGGGTGGTTATTATCACTAATTCTCTTGCTAATCAGTTCATCACTCAAGATGTATGCATAAAAAATGCATTTTAATTATATGAATAATTCTTTAACTTCAAATTCCTTATCATCTTCTTCATTTTCTTCCTTGAATTTTGAGAGTTCCATTAATTTTCTCTTGGAGCAAGTAACTAGAAATTTAGTTGTCTTGGCTTCTTCATCTTGCTCTTCTTCATTCTTCACTAGAACTATGAGCCAAGTATTTTGGCACAGTGTCGGCAGTAGAGTTTTTACCATGCCGATGTAACACGGTAGGAAATTATTGTCAAAACATTTGGAGCTTCAATGTAAGAGACTCCACCGGTTTTCTTTGCTCTCTTGGTAATGTTTAGCACACATAATTCATGGTCAATCTGCATTGGTTCCAAAATTGACTTTTTAGTCCTTTTGAATTTGAATTTGACAATTCAGATGGATTTTTCCACTTTGCTCTCTCATCTCGGTGGTTTTCTATTGTGGTGACTTTTTCCACTTTGGAGTGGATGTGCTTATTCCCTAGGTCATATAGATCTGCTCTATCAAATTTGGATCATTCTAAAGTCAATTTGTGGTTGTGGATAAAAAATGATGCTTTGCACACCTTCAAGCCATTTTTTAATTCCATAGGCATCACTTTATGTTTCTCCAAACTCTCGACAAGGTACATTGCCTATATACTCCATGTAGGAAGTTAGAATCTCGTTTTGCAAAAATTGAGATTATTATCTATAGACCCCCTTTGACTCTAGTCAAATGGTCATATGAAAATATATGAGTGTTCTATAGGTCTATGCTATGGTCCCATTCAAGTTTGGTTCACTTTCGTGCACTGGACCAGTCACTATGATCATTTTTACCCTATTGACCTAGGGTTTTTTTTAACAACACCCATTTGATAAAACCATGATAAAACAGATTTATCAATAGGAGCAATGCATATAGCTTCTGAAAAGACTCATCAAAATCTAACAAGGAAAACATACAAATGGGTCCCTAAAGCTTCTTTAGCAACCATTTCTGATGCTAAAAAACAGAAGCCTTGTAAGAAACGTCCCACTCACTCCAAAAACCGTAAGAAAACATTGCGTTGGATTCCTAAACTACTATTGGAAGCCCAAGGTTACTATGAAGGGAATGATCAAATCTGGGTGCCAAAACGTAAATTGTGTTCTTACTTGTCACCTGCCCCATGTGAGACAAATCCTGTCACGATAAAGACGATTGAAGATCGTGGGAAAAGAAAGATCATAGAGCACTATACACCTCAAGACAACTCTAACTCCTTGGTATATTTGGATAAATAGTGATGGCTACAAGACACTGATAAGTCAATTACCCCAATGAACGATGAGTCTCTACACCATCATGTCTTGATGTTTTTACATAAGTTAGGATATCATTTTCTTATCCTAGGGGAGCCGCCTGGTTGTATGGGCACCCCAAACTTTTTGTGATATATTCACCCCAAATTATGAATAAGGAATGAGTGTTATTTTTCACCCTAGGTGGTTTGGAGACAACAAGAGTATTGGTGATGGTTATTATGGTAAATGTTTTTGGTACGTTGACCATACCTTGTCTTTAGCTTAAAGATGTTTGTTTGCTAAAATACTATTTTTAATGCTGATTTTTAAGACTTGTTTTAACAAATTACTATATGGGAAAGCTAAAAAGAAAACCATTATTTTAAATGTTAAAATAATGTGGTATTAATTAGGAAATAGAGAATCATGTGTGAGTGCAGGGTGGTAAGTGAGGATTGACTTACGTTGTCAATCATTGGACAGGTGGACCTGATTTGTCAGGTAGCTATCCATTCCGGCACACTAAAAACATTATAAGAATTATTTATTGGAAGAGGAGTCCAACACCGGATGTGCCGTCACTTAAGTAGGGGAAAAAAGCGTTGGTTGAGGATACCTTAACCCATTTGCAGAAGTATCAGGGTCAAAAAACTTTTTCAACTTTCATGTTTTCATCCCGTTTTTGCTTGCGAGACAGGATTAGGTCTTCTTCAAGGGCTATAGTCTCAAGCCATTGTCAATGGTAAAGGTCTATTCCTTGGATTTTTATTGGTTAAAGATTCTGAATTTTATTAGACCTAGAGACTTGTCAAGGATCCCTTCTCGGCCTTGGTGTCGGGGGGTTGGGGACCTCTCTGTCCTTTTAGACACTTCTTTTGAGTCAGCCTTCAATGTTCTTATGATAGAGAAAGAACCTGCAATGAGTTACCATAGTGGGAAACATGGAGAGGGAACATCACGCAAGCCTAAAATTTCCCTCACTAAACAATTGAACTACTACTACACTAATGGTAAGGGAGCCAGAATCTGGCTCTATGTAGACCATCATTATAAATGTTATGCCCGAGAGGACTTGGGGAACCTTAAGTTCTGTGAACAAGTTGAGGTTGTTGACCATGAAGACTGATGTATCAATCAGAGAGGGGTTGTCTATCTTAGGACGAACAATCCTGACCTTGTTGATTCTATGGGGATGACTAGAACCAAGGATAAAGTTTATGAGGGATTTGAGAGACCTCCTTTGGAGAATGACCCAAGAGTTAGATTTGTGTCCATAAAACAGCTAGAGGGAATTTTGATATATGATCCTCGAGTGGGTTATACAAGACAAAGAAAGGGATAATTACTACATCATGGAGGGCATGAGCCCAAGGGAACTCACTGACATCAAGCGGATGTACATGTATGTCTACTAGCTTGAAATGGGAAAACGCCATATGTTGATAGACAAAGAGGGACAATAGTATATGTATGCGTGTAAGGCAGACATGGAAAATCCTTCTTGTTGGGGCGAACCATTTTTTGTCATCTATTTGAATCAAATTCAGAGAATCAAGCAACAGTGAGGTATGTATACCCAGATGAGTGTCCTGAAGAGAACTCTTTAGTGCCAATACAAATGTTTAATGAGGAGAAATACAATGGCCAGTATCATCATAGTGACACTTATCCATCTAGGGCCAAGGAAACCTATGACCAAGAAGGTGTTGTTTCATCTTCTACAACCTTTTAGCCGATAAAGAGCAACTTAAATCAAGGTGAGGGATTTACCCTAAGTCAGGGGACTCTGATGCTCATAGATAACAAAGGTGAATCCAAACCGAAGTCATATCCTCAAAGAACATATGCACAATAGCCTAAATAATAGAGACCTTTGGGACCTTGTCTTAGGTGTGGTGGTGATCATTGGGCTTGAGATTGCCCAAAGGATCCACCAAATACTATATTCAACACTTCCCATGGTAGGTAAGAAGAGTGAGAGAGGATATTGTGGAGCATACAAAATTGAACACTTATACCCAGACTACCCTTAAAACCGAGAGAAAATAGGAAAGGTGATGATGAAAATTGTGTAAGATTTACCGTCTTTGAGTGGATCCGATTCAATGCCATTGAAGGTGATGACGAGAGCAAAGGAAAAACAAAATACAACATATGAGCAAGAGGGTAGTGGCTCTCACAAATCTATTAGTGCAAAATTAATTAGAAAAACTACACAAGATTGAGTGAGATCCCAATACCATAAGAAGCAAAATGCTGTTATGGCTGAGCTATACCAAGCTCAAGAGCAAACACAACAATTAGTAAAACGTGAGCGTAGTGTTATACTAGAGGAAATATACAAAACAGAACTCAAACCGGAAGAAACCATACCAAAAGGAGTGAGTTCTAAAGGTTTGGTGCTAGTCAACAAAAAGTTTGATCCATTGGAAGAAATTCTAAAGGCTTACAAGGCCATACTTGAAAATAGGTAGACAATGAAACATAGATGGTTGACTTATCCTACCACAAAATGGAAAAGCTACGATTGGACATGTGAAAGAAGTTCATTGAGACTACTCAAACTATTATGGAGCCTCAACCTACAATGCCCATCCAAGAGAGGATGGTTCTCTACAGACTTGAAAGACCTTGATGAAACAAAATAAATAAGTGTACTAAGAAAACACCTTGAACTTTCAGTCGCAAAGATAAAAAAAAGGGAAACAATAGACAAATGAGTCGAGGAAATGGAGTTAGAACAACATCTTGAAAAGGAACAAGTAGACATTGGCCAAAAGGACTGAACATATCAAATAGGAGAGAACACTACGGATAATCCAACCGACTAGATACCACCTAATGGGCCATAGGTCAAAGACAGCTGGCCAGAAGAACAAAAATTGATGACCGTCCATCACCACTGCATGCAAGGTGAGAATTTGGAGGTCACGGATTTCCTCAAACATTTCATCTCCCTCTATCACTAATCTTCCTCCTCAATGGTGTTGGGCTCTTGCAAGAGGCCGAGTGTCATAGATGCTTCACCCTGCTCATCAACCTCTTTGATAGATTCGTTTGATTCCTCCACAATGGTCACATGTAGTTTCTTGATGGAATTCTCCTTTGATTTTCCCTTCTTCGTGCCCTCAAGTACAAAAAGACCAGAACCATGTCCCAAGAAATGAATTGGGTATCTATGCACCCCATGCCCAAGTGTACGAGGTCATCCTCATCCTCAGGCTTGCAGTCCCATTCAATGAGTCCTTTAATAAACCTCAACAAGAAAAAGCAAAATTTTTTATCAACCATGTAGGAAATCCATTGGCAACCACACCATGTCGAATCCCTCAAACACTATGGCATATTCTTCCATGTGTTGCACCCTGTAAAGAAAAATTTGGAATGTCTCTCCATGATGGCTGGTAGTGGCTTGCATGTCAATCGGTCCCTTAAACATATTGAGTAGCTCATGTGCTCAATACACAAGTCCTACCATCCTCAAGTGTGCAAGAAATGCGTCACAAGACGTTGTCATGGGTTCCTCCTTGAAGAAGATGATAGGAGAGATTGGAGCTAGATTTTTGTGAATGTGAGAAAAAAAGTTAAAAAACCTAGAAAGTCACTTATATACCCAAGGTCACTTTTAAAAAAGCACTTAAAATTAACGACAAATTAACTAGGAACAATAGTTTTTAACAAAATCATGCAACAAATCATCAAAAGACACCAACATTGAAGGCATTCACATTCCAAATCAATGAAATTGCACATTTCAATGAGCAGATTGAAAATGAACAAGTATGCTCAAATACGAGATTCAAAATAGTAAGTTCATTAGTGGTAGCAAAATCCGCATTAGATACAAGCTTTTACAAGAATACATCACGGAAACACAATGTTCTCACCCAGAATTCTCTTCTCTTTTTTGGAACAAACAGCTTTTTTGTTGATTGCAAAGAGGCATTTCTTAGGCAAGGTATATCTAAGATTAAGACACTTGCAAAGATGACTGAGGTGACAATCATTATTAACAAAGATATTAGTTGATTCTCTGATAGCAACATTAGAGTCTAGTGCCTCCCATTCTCCCACCATCAGCTTCTATTTTCTGTAGGTAAAGACCATTGACAAGATTTACTTCCCAATATACACATGATGTCTCACTAGCCTAAAAATGAACCTATTGAATCACTTGAATCCCTCTAAGCCTTTGCAACATGATTATGAGAGCATCTACCTAGTTTCACCCCAAGTGAGCGTCATTTACTCAAAACTAAGCCAAAATTTACCTTCAAAGCATGTAAGGAGTTCTAATGGTCAGATCTTGTCCAAGTAACATCCAAATTGAAATGCAGGCATATACTCATGATGTACATGATAAGAGCTATGCACATGTGAAATATCACTCAGTTTTGAGCATCTAGACATTATACACGTATGATGTCTCACAGCATCAATCTGCACCCAAAATGCAATTATGACCACATGCATTGCACCCTTAGGCCCTAATTAGCTTGTGTTTCAATTTTGACGTCATTTGGATAGCTAGAAAGTGAGAAAATGCAAGATTGTACAAGACATCTCTAACTTTTGCACTTGGAGTGCTCGTAGGATCAATGGAGGCCAGTAAATCACCAGCAGAAGAAAAGAGTATTTATGAAGGACATCATTGAAGCCAGCAAGCCTTATACACTTCCATAAGAGACACTAAAACCCTCTAAGACTTGGGTAGATGAGGCCACACTAGGAAAGGAAGGCTTGGCAGTATACCAAGGTACCTTCCGAGACCTGCAAGGAAACACGATGGATATCCCAATGAATCCACGAGAGATGTTAGAATATGCAAGCAAAGAAGAAACACTTACCCAACTGGAAAGAGAATACTTATACAATTTCTTCACAGAACCACCAACGGGTGTGGACATTCAAAGAGTCTACGAGTTAGTTAGCTCAATTCAAAAGGACGATAAGGCAATGATTACAACCTTGGATGGAGACAAGATGGAGACTTTAATCACCCCTCAGACCATAGCAGATGCATTGGGGATCCACTATAAAGGAAGCTCAATTAGGGAAAGAAGAGACAAAGTAAAGGTCTACACCCAAAAGAAGCCCAATCAGACGTTGGAAGACCTAGTGAACCCAAAAGCTGCAAATATCTGCAAGCTCTACAACCAATACTTCCATGTTTGTAACAAGTGGCCCCAAAAATACACAACTCCTCCCCAAGCAGTGGCAACTACCATAACCTGGACTTTGAAAAGAATTATTCCCAAATAAGTGAATTACGGCCAATACCTGCATGAGCAAGCGGTCGGTATGGGTATGGAAAAGCCAAAGTACATTGGAGGAGGAGAAACACTGATGAAGACTGCATATGAATCCATTGGTTCTAGAGGGTAGTGGGCCACGCCACCAACACAAAACGAGTGGCTCAAGTTGAAACCAGATACAGAAGAAGAACTAGTGATTGCAGTGGCTCCACTAGTGACCACACGACTACAAAGAAGGCTAGTAATAGTACCAGAGGAAGAGCCGGTGGAACCTCCAAAGAAAACGCAAAAGATGGCAGTGACCAAAGAAGCAAAGCCCAAGGAAAAACATAGCCAAAAGTCCAATCGGATTGAGAGGCTGATTGAGTAGTTCAGGACAGAAAGGGCACTCAAAGGAGACTTTGAGGAGTATGGGTGCCAGACCAAAAAAAAATCAGCGGAAGCTCCTCTAGACCTCTAGAGGATCAGTTTGATCACTACATAGGAGCATATGAGGAAATAGATTGGGTGGTTGAACATCAGAGCTTAGAGCCCTTCACAATGGAGGAGGTTCAAGACATTAAGAAGAAGCTAAAAGAAACGCTGAAACCTCCATCTATGAAGGAGCAAGAAGGTGACCAAGCAAAAGTTGAAACCCCACCACCTTCACCACCAGGATCTTCCACCCCTCCTCCAAGTCCAAAACCCTCAACATCCCAACCACAACCATCACTAGAAATAACAGAAGAGGTAGCACCTCCACCAAGAAACAAGGAGAAAGAAGACAAGGAAACCTTTGAAGACCTCCTAAGCCGGATACACAATAGCAGAGGCTTCAACAGTAGTTTACGGCACTCCAAATCCACCATGGCTTGCCAGAAGAAAAAAGAAAGACATGAGATCTCTGCTAAAAATATAAGAGGTGGTGGATCACATGGACCACAGCTAGATCAAGAAATGCAAAGAAGAGCTCAAGAAAGGCATTCCCCATAGCTTGGAGTGCCAAGGTTGGACCACATCCCGCAAACACCACAATAGTGACCATTGGCCAAACCGTGGAGAGCACCACCAGTAGGGGTCATGTTAAGTATGGGACGTGGTTCCTTTTGCTGGCCCTATTAATATAAGAGGTGGTGGATCACATGGACCACAGTTAGATCAAGAAATGCAAAGAAGAGCTCAAGAAAGGCACTCCCCATAGCTTGGAGTGCCAAGGTTGGACCACATCCCGCAAACACCACAATAGTGACCATTGGCCAAACCGTGGAGAGCACCACCAGTAGGGGTCATGTTAAGTATGGGACGTGGTTCCTTTTGCTGGCCCTATTAATAGGCCATCACCAAAAACTTAGAGCATCAAATGAAGATGACATAAGAGCCGCATATCAGATCCTTGACAGAGCCAGAACGCGGTCTCTTACCATTGCTGAAGAAAACACTATGTTGCGTACTAGAGATGATAATATGCAATGGGACATGATAACCTTTCGAGCATGGTCAAAATTACCCAATTGAAAGCTGAGGAAGTTGAAAAGGAGCTTGAGACACTACATGAAACACTAAGAGAGGCTGAGAGCAAACTAGATACTCTAACATTGGAAATGGTAGAGGTTTTAAGAGAAGTCAAGACTCTCCAAGAAGAAAAAAAAAAGTAGAAGATAAGCTGGAGGTGGAAAAAGATGAAGTGCTGGAGCTGAAAGCAAAATTAGAGCTCCAGGATGTAGGACCCTGGGAACTGCCGTGAACGATCCTCCACCCAACCACCCTTTTATAGCCCCTTGGATTGCAGGATCCCTTCTCCACTCGGCAGCCGGCCCTTGGCCAGGTCCTTGACCTCCAAGGTGGCTCTCGGCCTGACATTAGTCCCCCTTGGAGAAGTGTTTTCATCCTCAAAAACAAAAGTGGCCGGTTACTTATTTTTAAGAACACTAATGTTTTCTCAAGTGGCACATTCTTCAAGTTAGGTCAATCGTTCCTCTATACAAGAACTTGTTGACCTACATGACGATGCATACGTAAATCATGATAGTCCAAAATGCACGCAAGTTTATGCGGTTGGGTAGGAGGTTCAATGAAATCAAACAGAATCTGTTGGTCAATGACATTGTTGTCCCCATGTAAGCGTTTATGCAAACGGCTTACATGAAATATCGAATAAATACAAGAGTGCACAAAATTCATGAAATTGTGAGCCATATTCCTAACTCGCGTGAGTATCTTGAAAAACTCATAGTTACTAAGGGATAGAATAGGGAGTTTTCTCATTTCATACTTCTGAACATTTTGGAACACGTAGAACTACCTACTCACCCTTAATGAAGGTTACATGCCAACATGCTTTGTCAACACACCTACTAGGTCATTGACTTGTGAAGCAATTGAATCGGTATCCAACCCCACCACAACAGGTGTTCAAAGTTGAAAACCTAACTTAAGAAAATTCTAGAATAGGGAGAGAATCGCCCGTTGAGAAAGCTTTGTGCTAATGTATGCACTTAGCAGATCCTTTAGCAAAGAATACATATAAGCTACCCATCCAACGCGGGATGAATAGTAGCAATAAGAGTGAGGTACTTTACCCCGAATACTAACAGACAGTCCTCCACGACTGATGATAAAATATGACTCAACCATTGAGTATCAAACCACATACTTGAAGCGGGTTGGAGTGGAGTAAGCTCATAGACTATAGACCATCCAACTACTCACAACCCATCCTGAGCTGCTACCTTGTACGGTAGGGTGGAAACTCATAAATCTGCTTGAAAAGTGTCACTTGAAGTGCCAAAATTTGCAGAAACAAGAAAGTCCATGAATGGGCATGCCGCTCCGAACAAATTTGTGTTAAACACTAGGTCCCATAACACCTAGTGTGCATGCATTTAACACAAACAAATCCAAACCGCCATTTCATGACGAGACTTTCCACGGCACGTACGTGAAATCCTTGCAACAAGAGTTGGACCAAAACAGAATGTGAAAGCTCAGTCACACCTAGGTACCAACCATGAGACATTCTCATGAACGAGCATACTTGAAAATAGGTAGAATCGACCCTCTGTTAAGGTGGTTTCACAACACTTGTAATCGTAACAAGTCCATACTGAGTACCCGACAATTTTTGGCCACTGAAATTGTGCCGGATACAGTGTGCTCCAAATGGTCTAATAAACAAATGCGACCAGCACATGTAGGGACTTCATCGCGACACATCATTAGGAATTAGGTGCGAGTGTCAATCCCAGAGACTCATATTCGCCACGTGCGGAATATGTCTCAAGTAAGGATGGTAGAGAAAGCGACATCAATCAAGCACAAATTGTACTTGTGTGTGGAGGTAACGAAGAACACTCCGCGACGTGAGTGAGAGGGACTCTCATTATCATTGCTCCACATGGGCTAACCGAACTCCTTGAGTTCCTAGACCATGTTGTGTCCCATGTGACAACATGTGCCAAAGAGAACCGTACCATGTAGGTCTGTAATTGTTTCAACAGGATTCAAACCCATTATGGTAACTTGATGAGCAAGAAAGAGAGAAAAGAACACTATTTTCTCAAAATGCTATGCTCTTCCATGACCTTGTCACTTGGCTAAAGCTCAAACACCCCGTTTACAGAACTTAAGGAAACTTAATTGAAAAAGGAAAATAAATCCAAAAAAATATGTACGTACCATGAGGTGGAAAGTACCTAATACTTAATCGGAAGTCAAGTATATCCCTCAACCTGGAAGCGTACCATATCAAAATTTCTTCGACCTGATAATCACTAAAATTAGAGATTAGTGAAGATGAAGAAAGTGAACTTGTGACCCTAGGTGTTGCACTGGCAATCCAAACCCCTTGGTATATCTTGCCAAACCAACCACCTTGGTGAAAGTTTGGGAAGAACATTTTGAGTATCCCTTGGAGATAGTTTTCTTGAAAAACAAAGTGTGAAGGTGTCCAAATGATGACCATCAACATGTATTGTGTGATTTAGTAATTACATATGTGGTCATACCACAAAACTGTGCTCCTATATGCACGCCCAATGCTATAGAGAAAACGGGAGATCCACGCAGGCAGAACCCCTAGTTCTTATGGACAACCATGCTGTTGAAAATGCTTATTGCATCTATATGCCGTGTTATAGATCATCCTATGTGAATGTAAGTTCATCAAAAACTTAACTCAATCTTCACACTAAAACATGTAGTGCTTACAAAATACACAAAAACATATTTAATGGCAAGACTCTTGCTTGGCCATTAACATCGATGGGGAGTCCACAGGGTAGATCTATTGGAACAATCACCCAAGGAATGCCAACAATTGGGTTTTACCCGATATCTGATAAGGGCTATGAGCCACCATCCACGAGCTGCGTCATGAAGATTCTCTGCCCAACCCCGCATTATATAGCCCTTGGTCACTGAATAGAATCTCCCTGTCCGCCTTTAGAATCCAGCCCTTGGCCCAAGTCCTACTCGCTTGGGTTTTCCCTTGGCATGATAGCTTTGTGCTACTAGAATATGCCCTTGGCATTGGAGAGAGAGAGAGAGAGAGAGAGAGAGAGAGAGAGAGAGAGAGAGAGAGAACTTGCTGGGTTGAGGAACATTCTTTAAGTTACTACCTTTTATATGTTGTGTCCTATGCTCACGTGCATCTTATGCCTAGCGTGCAACTTATCCTATAAGCATGCAACAATCTGCCTGTATGACACTCTCATCGAGAGAGGTGACAAAAAACACGAGTCGCATCCTTGACCCATCAACCTTGTAGGCGTCTTGACTTTACAAAGATGACTTAAAGATGGCACTTTGCCTATGAAATAATTCCTAGATTTAGGTTCTTTTTGGTTTTTTTGTGTGTTGACAGCAACTAACAATCATGTTAAACAATCCATCACTTAGCTTGTCCTTGACAGAGTTGTGAGTGTGATAGCGGAAGCAAAATCCATGAAGCGGTGAAATTCATGCCACCTGGTTAGCATGCCTTGCATGCAAAATTGTATGCCCGTGGCTATATTGACGGCCTCAAATAGAATAGCCAAAACCATAAGTGCCTTGCATAGCTGTACTGATAGGGATTCTGGGAGTTAATAGCTTGATTGTGCCAATTCTCCATACTTGCGTGCTGATGCCGTTGATGCTAAGGAAATGGGAAATATCTTGGCACAAGTGAGAAGCCTTTCTTTGTGTAAAACTGTCAAAGCACTTTGCTTTGAACAACATACAATTATTTTCAAAGTAAATGTGTAAACATGGAAAACAAACAAAACTTGAAATTGTCTGACCTAGTCATCTTGCTGTTAACTCACTGAAAAAAACTCGCTGAAAGGTGGCTCATAGACATATCTGCTTTTTGCGAGAGAAAATTGTCACATATGCATATATGCCCTCATGTATCCTATACGCCCGTTTGGTACGTAATGAAATAACCTACAAACACATTGCCTATTCCTCCCCCATTTTGTATGCTCCTAGCATATGCCAAACATGTGGAGTCTCAATGCAAGATGCATAAATGGAAGCCTTGTTTCACATAAGTTCATCAAATAGATGAGACAAGAATGTAACCTGAGTGCTCATAGCTAATCGATGCTCTTGTTGACACACATATGTCTGAGCAGAAAAGGATCTACCTTGTCAAAATTTTATAGAGAATCGGCCTTGCCAAATTTTACTAGTGATTGAGAATCATAATATTTCCCAATAGGGAGAGAGGTATCATCTACTGCTGAACTATCAAATATTAGTGATTGTCCAATACTACTTGATCAAAGAAACCTTTGCTTGACAAGTTGGCATTATAAACATTCCTGTGGTGGTCAACATTGCATTCAACTCTATGGATGACAATGTTTTTTCCACAATGCTTCATGTACCTATATTTCCTACTTCCTAGCAAGCTGTAATGGCTTGGAAATGATTATGCATCTAATGCATAGAGACATGCTCCCAGAAGTCATGATTTCCTCCGCCTAGAGATAGCACAACGAGGAGAGACCCAAAAATTAACAATCGACGTAAAACACCAGTCAGTTTATTGGAGTGTTGATATAGGGATCCTTGATCCTGTAATTTATCTTATGGTAAACAATTGATTAAAATTGTAATTACCAGTCGACCTTGCCGAATACTGTAAGAAAATAGTTCATAGGCCCTGTCTAGCTTGCCATGGTTGCCAAGCAACCTTGCCTTTAACCATTGACTGAGAGTCTTCAGATGCCTTGCAAAATGAGTCGGCGTCTCCTAGTGATGCCTTGCATTAGATTTCCAATCCATGTCTCAGCAAGAAGCCTTGCTTCCGTAGAATCATGGCTTACACTTTTCATCCCTTATCGCACATTTGTGTCTACATCCATGTATGTCTTGGAGTTCTGTTTCAATCCCTCCTTGGATAGAGTCCAAGAGATTGAGAGATTCCAAGAGATGTTTTGCAACATACTCGGGTATTTTATACACCTTCAACTTGTAAATTTTTTCACATGGTAGGTGCCAAAATTTGCCACATGAGCCAATGGATGTGACCATGACTGTCCATCTGGTTGTGGGGTTCATCTTGCAAGCTGTCGATTCTCCTTGCCCGTGGGGAAACACCCCTAGGTGGGATGTGTAGCCCAGCTTAGGGCACGAAAAATATATTTTTGTTAATAAACATTAGTAAAGAAAATACCAGCACAAGAGGCCACTACCTGCGCAATCCTTGAGGAGGATATGGTGCTCGAATCAGCTGGAATTTGGCCACACTGTAGCACCGAGTTTCATGCCTTGATGCAAGAGACATTGTAAAGTGCTTCTCCTTCCCTGCTAAGAGACATTGCATGCGAGCAAGAGCTTTTGCTTACCCTTCCCCCCCGACTTGGGACAACAACACATGGTTTTGCCTTGCTTGTGTGTTGCATGCAACATGCAAACTTGCTTCGAGAGCAAGATCGAGAGAACCCCTAGGCTGAGCGTCTATGAACAGAGAGAGAGATAGAGAGAGAGAGAACATGCCAAGCCATGCAAAAAATTTCCCCCCTCTTCCATATCCTGCTCCTCCTTGAGCTCTGATACCAATGTAGGACCCTAGGAATAGCCGTGCTTGGTCCTCCACCCAACCACCCTTTTATAGCCCCTTGGCTTAAAAGATCCCTTCTCCACTGGGCAGCTGGGCGGCCCTTGGCCAGGTCCTTGACCTCCAGGGTGGCCCTTGGCCTGACATAGGACTTGACAATCAAGAGATTGAGGGCAACACTAAGGGATAAATGGGCAAGTGCAGGAGGAGATGGTCAAGTTGTGCAAGCCTTGGAAGCACAAACCACCGCCCTCCAAAAGGAATTACGGCTAGAGAAAAGACAACAAATTCATATTCCAGAAGGATCTATAGCCGTGGAGGAAAGAATAGAGACTGAACACAAAGAGCTTCAAAAAGAACATGAGGAGATTCAACAACAAATGGCTACACTGCAAGAGATGTTGGTAAACCAAGCAGAGGAAGCTACTAAAAGAGATGTGCTTGCTTAACAACGGCTAACATAATCACAAAGAGAAAGAGACGAACCAAGAACACAAAACATGGAATTAGAGCCCAATGATCTAGGGACAAACACTGGAGATGAGCCCATGGAAGTTTCTGAGGATGCAAAAGATTTGCAACACCAAGAAAAACAGATAGAGGCACAAGCAGAAGAAGGGAAATCATTGATTGTGGCGGAGGAAACACACCTCCAAATTTTGATAGAAAAGTCCACAGCGGAAGACCACAAGGCAGCCTTGGAATGGAAGACAAGAATGTTACATTTTCTAGGAGTCCAATGGCTGGCCACAAATGTTCTTAGGGAGGAACGGATGCAACCTACACTCCCATTTCTGTTAAAGAATATGATGTTAAAGAATATGTCCATTGTGCTATGGGCGGATGGACACTGACTACACTATGTTGTAAATATACTTTGGATAATAGTTCAAAAGAGAAGAAGAGAAGAGCAGCTCGTTGAATGGCTGCTGCAGGGTAACGATTGTGTGTGTGTGTCTCGATGTGTGTTGGTGTGTGTGTGTAGTCTTCTTTCTTACCTTCTCCATCACCTGCGCACTCTACAAAGTGGTATTAGAGCTCAGTTTGAGGAGCTACAGTCAATACACAGGTTTCCGCAGCTCTGGAAAACAGCAAAAAAGAGAGGTTTTTTGGTCATAACTCTCTCACCCGAACTTAGAATACAGTGATCCAGGAGTCTATCTTTATGTGTTTGGGCGTTCCGGACGCATTGACATACTCAGATTTTCCAAAATCTACAATTTTCTGCAGCAAACAGCCAGTTCACACAAGCATAGGAGATGTCCAGTTTTGCACTCGGTAGTAGATTTACAGGTTACAGGTGAAGAATTCAGCATTTACACAGGTTTTGGAGAGCGACATAGAGATTTTGCATCATGATATTGTGTTATCGAAGATTATGTTTGGTTGTTGTGTGGACAGCTGCCTATGTAAGAAAGGTTGTGGGAAGAAGTTGAGACGGTTATATTGTCAGATTGAGTACTTTGTGGTTATGTATGGATATGCGGTCAATGTATTTTGAAAAACTACAGCCTTTGTGAGGGTCGAGTGAGGTTTTTTGAAGCCTTGCCTTGGGAGCTTTGGTACCTTGGCAAGGTGGATTAGTTATTGGCCCCCGACTAGCCCCGCGAAAGACCTCATATGTCGTTTACGACTATGGGAAGAAGGTGGATGTATGGATATGTGGTACAGGACAGCGTATGGATTGCATTTGCATACAGGTCCATGTGGACATTGTTTTAGAGTATTTATGCATAGTACTGAGTCAGTCTGTGGCAAAGTGAGTCAGTGGATTTTCCCTTGGCAGTGAGAGATTTTCTGTCAGTGTTTATGAGCACTTTGGTTAAGATTTTCACTTGAGATATTGTCCAAATACAAATGAAACTTTGCCGAAATTTTGTCAAAATTCTTTGGAAGAAATTGAGAGAGTGAAGATGGCAGAAAGTTCAACTCAAGTCACACAGATTGTTGGAGAGAAGCTGACCAGAGAGAACTACACCGTATGGTCTTACAGGATGGAGAATTTTATCATGGGCAAAGGTTTATGGGATTATATTACAGGTGAACAAGAGTGTCCCGAGGTTGGTTTGGAACCAAATAGAGAGAATGTTGAAGCACATAAAACATGGCAAGCAGGAGTAGAAGCTTACAAGAAGTGGATCGAGAATTCAAGGAAAGTGATGCATTGGATTTCACTATGCATTAGTGACTTCCTTATACCACATGTGAAGAAGGCTCAATCTCCAAAGGAAGCATGGGAGATACTAACAAGAATGAACAGCTCCAATACAGAACCACGAAAAGTTCACTTGAAGCAAAGGTTACATTGTGTATGGCGAGGAAATAGATCCATATCAGATTATGTGACAGAGATAAAGCAAATACAGGAAGATCTTGCGAGCATTAATGTTGAAGTTCTAGATGATGACTTAGTTTCAGTGACATTGAATGGTTTGGGACCGGAATACAAGTCATGGGATACATCTATATCTGTTCGAGGACACATGCCTGATTTTGAAGAGTTAGTAAACCTTTGTTTGCAAGAAGAGGTGAAGTTAGGCAAGTCAGGTCCTTCTACATCAAATAACAATTCCAGAGATCAGGTTTTTTACTCTAGAGGTCGTGGAAACAATAGAGGTGGAAGAGGAAACTATGGTCGTGGAAACAATGTTGGAAGAGGTCAATGGAAAAACCAACAAAGTCAAAGTTACAATGATTATAGCCAAAGAGGCAGGGGGAGAGCCCGAACTCGTGGATGTGGAGGTGGACGATTTGTACATCCTCAAAGAGATGGCTATTGTAACAGATGTGGCATTTATGGTCACTTTGAAAGAGAATGTTACACAAGGCTAAATCAAAATCATGATCGTGGTGCAAGAGGCCGAGGTTATGGCAGACATGGAGGAAACTTTGCTGGATACAATCCTCATGATCAAAATATATATGACAATAGATCAAGTGAACATTTAATTCCTATGGAGCATGTTGTTGGAAGCATGGTGGAGCCACATCATACAGATGATTGGTATTTAGATAGTGGTGCCACAAATCATATGACATATCATGGTGAATGGTTTGACAGAAAAGAGAAGTTAGAAGAGGATGAGTTTGTCACTACAGGTGATGATACTATGCATTGGATTACACATGTTGGTTCAGTTCCATTGCTAGAAAAAGACGGGACATACAACACATTGGGAGATGTTCTATATATGCCTTCAATCACAAAGAATTTAGCATCAGTTGGACAGATGACAGATCAAGGGTTGTAAGTCCGTTTTAATCGTTATGGCTGCTTCATAGAGGAGTTTCACAACGGCAGACCAGGCAAGATATTGGCACGTGGAAGAAAGAAAGGTCGCTTGTTCTCATTGGAAGCTGGAGATCCATGTTTACACAGTGGTATGTATGCAAACAAATCAGCCACTCAAGATGATTGGGCAGAGTTATGGCATAAGAGAATTGGTCATGTCAATTTTAGAAGACTAAAGCATATGCAATCAAATCAAATTGTACGTGGATTACCAAAGTTTGGCAGATTGAATTTTGATCATGTTTGTGAAGCTTGTCAATTTGGAAAGCAATCTCGTTTACCATTTCCAAAGAGGGGGAGAATTAGCCAAAGTCCTTTGGAAATTGTTCATTCAGATATTTGGGGACCTTGTGATCATGCTACACCAAATGGTTGTCGATATTTTATCACATTTACGGATAATTACAACAGAATGACATGGGTTTACTTTCTAAAGGCAAAGTCAGAGTCATTTGAGGTATTTTTGGAGTTCAAAGTTATGGTTGAGAAAGAGAATGGTTGTCAAATTAAATGCCTACGTACAGATGGAGGGGAGAGTACATGTCACACAGTTTTGATGATTACTTATGTGAACAAGGCATAAGAAGACAGATTACTTGCAGATACACACCACAACAAAATGGAGTTGCTGAGAGAAAGAATAGAGTCATAGCAGAGATTGCAAGAGCCATGATGAATGAGATGAATATGCCATTAACATATTGGGCTGAAGCAGTTCATACAGTTGTACACATTATGAATCGATCACCAACAGCTGCCATTCATGAAATTTCACCTTATAAGAGACTTTATGGGATCAAGCCAACAATTTCCTACATGAAAGTTTTTGGATGTGTTTGCTATGTTCATGTGCCAAATGAAGCAAGAAAGAAGATGGAGCCAAAGGCAGTGAAGTGTATATTCTTGGGCTACCCAGTTGAAAAGAAAGGTTACAAGTGCTATGATCCTACGACAAGACAAGTTTATGTCAGTAGAGATGTCAGATTTTGTGAGCATGAACCATGGTATAAACCAAAGCCAGTGATGATAGAAGATGAGTATGAAGAGCAAGAGAATGTGCGTCATGTTGTTGATAAGCCAGGACCATCAACGAGAACTATTTCAGGACCACATATGGCAGAGGAGAGTACATGAAGTGTCAACCCATGGAGTGGTCGTTTGCGAGATAAGAAGCAAGACGAGAAAGGCAAGAAGAAAGTGGTTGAAGAGAGTTCTGGAGATGAAAGCCTCGATGAAGAGCATGGTTTACCACATTTGAGGACACCTAGCAGTAATCATATTGAGAAATATGTACCCCCATATGCAAGAGTTGAAGAGAAGAGTGCACCACAGTTGAGAAGATCAGAGAGGGTGTGTTATCCAGTTGATAGATTGACATACAACGGTTACATGCGTACACATTATGCATACATGGTTTCACGTGTGCAACATAAAGAGCCTACATGTTTTCAAGAGGCAATTGGAAAATCAGAATGAGAGTCAGCTATGGATGATGAGATGGATGCTCTTCTGAAGAATGACACTTGGGATTTGGTTCGCTTGCCAAGTGGAAAGAAAGCAATTGGTTCAAAATGGGTATACAAAGTCAAGTGCAAGTCAGATGGTAGTGTGTAAAGATACAAAGTGAGGCTTGTTGCTAAAGGTTATGCACAAACAAAAGTTCTTGATTATGATGAGACATTTAGTCCAATTGCAAAGATGACAACAGTCAGATTGGTGATAGCAATGGCAAGTATGTTCGGTTGGAAGTTACGGCAAATGGATGTGGATAATGCATTCTTGAATGGTGACTTGGAAGAAGAAGTTTATATGATACAGCCAGAGGGTTATCAACATCCAGAGTTTCCATATTATGTGTGTAAGTTGAAGAAAGCATTGTATGGTTTGAAGCAAGCATTTAGAGCTTGGTGTGAAAAGATAACCAGATTCTTGAAGAAGATTGGATTTAAACAATCTACTGCTGATCACTCATTATTTTTGAAGCATGTTGATGGAGAGATCGTCGTTATTGTTATCTATGTTGATGACTTGATTCTCACTGGAAGTCATGCTGAGCAAATTTTGCATGTCAAGAAGAGTTTGTTGAGAGAATTCAACATGAAGGACCTTGGTGAGTTGAGATATTTCTTGGGAATTGAAATTGTCAATACTTTATCAGGAATTTGGATGATACAAAGACAATACGCATTGGATATGCTTGAGAAGTATGGAATGACAGCGTGAAAACCGGTTGATACACCTCTTGATCAAAATGTGAAGTTGTTTGATGATGGACATTACATTGAGGATGTCACTATGTATCGCAAGATGGTTGGAAGCCTTATTTACTTGACAATAACAAGGCCAGATTTGAGTTATGCAGTGGGTGTTGTGAGTCAATTCATGCAAAATCCATGTAAAAGTCATCTTGATGCAGTGAGACGGATTATGAGATATGTGAAAGCCACTGTCAGTTATGGAATGTTTTATGAAAAGAATGGGAAGCTTTGTCTTTATGGTTACACAGATGCAGATTGGGTAGGATATTTTATGGATAGAAGATCTACAAGTGGTTATGCATTTTCCATTGGCAATGGTATGATAAGTTGGAGTAGCAAGAAGCAATCAACTATAGCATTATCAAGTACACAAGCTGAATATCGTGGAGCAGCTTTGGCAGCATGTGAAGAGTCATGGTTGAGAGTACTTATGGTAGAATTTGGTTTTGACTATCTTCACAGTGTCATTATATATTGTGACAATATTAGCAGCATCATGTTGGCAAAGAATCTAGTCTACCATGCTCGCACTAAACACATTGAGGTACATTATCACTTCATTAGAGAAAAAGTTTTGGCAAATGAGATTGATTTGGTGTATGTGAAGACAAATGATCAAGTTGCGGATATATTCACAAAAGCTCTTGGAAAGGAGAAGTTTTGCTACTTTCGTGAAGCATTGGGAATCCATCATATGCAAGCTCACTCTGAGCTTGAGGGGGAGTGTTAAAGAATATGATGTTAAAGAATATGTCCATTGTGCTATGGGCGGCTGGACACTGACTACACTATGTTGTAAATATACTTTGGATAATAGTTCAAAAGAGAAGAAGAGAAGAGTGTTGGAATTAGGGTTGCAGAGAAACACACACAGCTTGGAGAAGACGAAGGAAGCTCAAGGCACACAATAGAGAGTGTGTTACTTAGTGTGCAATGGAAAGATAGATAGCCCTAGAGTGATGGGCGTATATACAATGCACGGGGGAAAAAACCTCCTAAAGAGGGAAAAAATGCCCCGGCGGTCCTAGTGTGTTCACACACATCACTACCACATGTATATGGTAACAAATCCCCCCTGGAGTGATGCGGTGAACGAGAGCTGGCACATGAGTAAAGGGAAGTGCCATGCCCTGAGGACAGGATCAGTCCACAAAGGGGAGTAAGCCCAAAGCTTTGCGGAAAGCTTCAAGCTTCTCACGAGACAATGCCTTTGTGAAAAGATCTGCAAGGTTGTCCTGTGTTGGCACATAAGCCAAGCTGATCTCTCCTGCTGAGAGCCTCTCCCTGACATAGTGGTAATGCACCTCAATGTGCTTTGTGCGAGCATGAAAAACTAGGTTCCTCGCAACTGCCAATGCGCTCTGACTGTCAGTGTAGATAGTGTTGGCAGTGTCCTGTCCAACACCCAAGTCAGCCATAAGGCGTCTGAGCCATACACACTCAACCGTAGCTGTGAAGACTGCCCTGTACTCAGCCTCACAACTCGAAGTGGCCACAGTAGGTTGCTTCTTGCTCAACCATGATATACATGAACTGCCAAGCATGAAACAAAAACCACTTGTGGACACTCATGTGTCAAAACAACCAGCCCAATCTGAGTCCGAAAAAGCATGTAAGTCTGGCGGCAATGATCCCCCCTTGGGATAAAACAAGCCAAGATGTAAAGTGCCACTAAGGTAGCAGAAAATCCTCTTGACAGCCTGCCAATGCTTAGACCCTGGGCTATGCATAAATCTGCTGACCTGCGAGACTGCAAACTGAATATCTGGCCTCGTGTTGCATACATAAATGAGGCAGCCAACAGCAGTTTGGTAGAGAGTGACATCAGCAGGATCGCCAGCATCATGCAGACTCAACTTCAAACCTGTTTCCATGGGAGTGGCAATAGGTTTGCAATCCTCAAGTCCAAACTTACATAGCAATGTCTCTATGTAACTTTTCTGACACAAGGCAATACCACCATCACACTGCTTAAACTGTATACCCAAGTAATGATGCAACAGCCCCAAATCTTTCATCTTGAAAGTAGCATTCAAATCAGCCTTAAATTCAGCAATATGTCTCTCATTTGGTCCAGTGATCAGCAAATCATCAACATAAAGAACCACAATGAGAAATACATCATCCTCACGCTTTACATACAATGTGCTTTCTGTTGGACTGTTACGAAAGCCTCGTTTAACCAAATGAGTGTCAGCTTTCTCATACCAAGCACGAGGAGATTGCTTCAACCCATACAAAGCCTTCTTACATTTGCACACTTTGTCCTCTTGTCCTTTTATGACAAAACCGCGAGGCTGCGTTACATAAACTTCCTCAAATATGTCACCATTCAAGAAAGCAGTAACAATGTCTGATTGATGTACATCCCAACCAAAATGAGCTGCCAATGCACATAGAAAACGCACAGTAGTCATACGACAAGTGGGAGCAAAAGTCTCTTCATAATCTATGCCTTTTTGTTGTGCATAACCCTTTGCAACAAGTCGAGCCTTATGGCGATCGATCTCACCATCCGGCTTGCGTTTCAACTTGTAAACCCACTTTGTACCGATGGCCTTTTTGCCCGGAGGCAAATCACATAAAGTCCATGTGTCATTCTCTATAAGTGCATCATATTCTGATTTCATGGCAGCAATCCAATTTTCTGAATTCTGTGCTTCATCAAAGGACAGAGGCTCCTCAACATCATGTAAGCTAGACACAGCCAAAGCATAACAATCTGATGCATAAGATGCATGGCGAGAGCCTGAACGAGTACGACTAGATAAAGGTGCATCCAGTTTACTGTCACGCAAAGTGTGCACCAGCCATTTTGGCATACCTCTAGCCTGCTCATTTTCAGCCCTTTCCTCATCAAGTACATCATGTACATGTGCATCAGTAATAGGCTGTTCTAAAACATTTTCAGAAACCCCCATAGGCTGTACATTTGCCTCATTGGAACTTACATTCGTATTTCCACCACTGAAAAGAGGCAACAAAGTGTCATAAATGTCCTGTGAGCTTACATTACTGTCTCTAGTACATGACAGCAAGGGTTGAACAGAATCTTCCACAAACACTACATCCCGTGAAACCAAAATACGTTTTGTTTGCGGATGATACAACCTGTAACCTTTGCTTTCAGCACTATAACCAACAAAAATACATTTGACAGCCTTATCATCCAATTTTCTGCGCTGCACTTGTGGCACCAAAGCATATGCCAAACAGCCAAAAACACGCATGTGCTCAATAGAAGGTTTTCTATCATGCCATGCTTCATATGGAGTAATAGACTGCAAAGCTTTCGTAGGACACCTGTTAAGTACATAAGTGGCACACATGATGGCCTCAAGCCAAAAAGAATGCGGCAAAGCTTGACTTTTGACCATACATCGTGCCATTTCCGTTAGTGACCTGTTTTTCCTCTCAGCAACACCATTTTGCTGAGGTGTATAAGGCACTGTACATTGGTGTTTTATCCCACGACTAGCCAGAAATGCATTAAATTCATGAGACATATACTCCCCCCCTCGATCGGAACGGAGGGTGCCCATAGTACATTTTGAGACATTTTCAGCCATAGCCAAAAATTGTTTGAAGCACATAAAAACTTCGGACTTCGCTTTAAGCGGAAATACCCACGCATGCCTGGAGTAATCATCAATGAAAGTCACGAAGTACAGGTAATTGCCCAAGGACGGAGTTTGCATGGGCCCACAAACGTCACTATGCACAAGCTGCAACCTGCATGTGGCCCTAACTGAACCATCCTTTGGAAACTTAGAACGCTGCATTTTACCCAGAATACAGCCTTCACAAACATGTTTGATAGGTGCTTCAAGAGGCGGCAAAGAAGCAACCATATCAGATTTCTGCAAACGCAGCAAACTGGAAAAATTCAGATGACCAAAACGTGCATGCCAAAGTTTTGCATCTGAAATAGCCCTTGAATCTGCAACAGCATTTGCAAAATTTTGTCCACACTTGTCATACAAAGTGAGCTTATACAGCCCACGGCACAAAAGCCCATATGCAACAATTTCATCACCAAAACTGAGATCATGAACTATACATCTGTCATCCACAAATTTGACTACAAGTCCAAGTCTAGCAAGTGCGGATACAGACAATAGATTCTTCTTGATCCCAGGTACATAAAGTGCATCAACAAGTGTGAAGGAACTGCCATTAGCAGCAGTGAGCACAATCTTTCCAACTCCCTGAACTGGATAAGAGGCGTTGTTGGCACAAGTGACTGAATTCCCATGAGGGACAGACTCGAGAGAGGTAAACAATTCACGATGTGAGGTAATGTGCTTTGTAGCACCACTGTCGAAATACCACACATGTGAATCTGCAGCAACTGACAAGCATGCATCATGGACATCAGGATTGTAAGTGCACTCTGCGCTAAAAGCCCATTCTGCATCAACATCAGCATCACAATCTCCTTTCACAGAAGACTCAACAATGGCTGCATTTGTAGTGGAACCAGTATTTGCAGTGGAACCACCCTCTTTCTTCTTAGCCTCTTTGGCCTTCAACTTAGGACATGACTTGATCAAGTGATCATTGGCTTTACAATAATGGCAACGCATCTTCTTTTTGCCCTTATCACCACTATTGCCAGACGAAGTGCTGCCAGCAGAAGCATTAGGAACAGAATTTTTGCCACTCGCAGCAGAACCATAAGAAGTGGCTGCATTACTGTTACCACCCTTTCTTTGAGAAGCAATAAAAGCCTGTTCAACTGCACGCTGCCTAGTCCTGTTTTTTCTAGAAAGTGACTCTTGCAACAGCAATGTGCATAATGCATCAAACTTGACAACTTCAGGATTTCCTTGGGTCATCAGTCTCCAAGTACTAGCAAAAGTCTAGTAGGAATCTGGTAAGGCATCAAGAACAGTTTGCACAAGGGAACTGTCAGAAATGACTTCACCTGCAGAAATGAGTTGCTCATTGATATCCTTGACACTAGCAAGGAAAGTGTCCATATCATCTTCCTCATGCATAATCTTTGACTCTAGCTCTTTACGCAGCAAAGCAATTTTAGCCTCATTGCGGCTTGCATAAAGACCTGCTAGAATATCCCAAGCCTGTTTTGCAGATTTTGCTGAACGGATGTGATGAATAATGGTGCGCTCCACAGACAACGCAATCAATGCATGAGCCTGCGCATCCTTAACATCCCAACGAGCTTGTTCTGCTGTAGGCAAAACAACTCTAACAGCTGCAATCCTTGCAGCAAGACCTGCAACATCCTCAATATCGCCTACATCTTCAGAACCAGGACGTACATCAATGCCCTGCACAATGTTCCAGACACCTTTTGACACAAGAACGTGTTGCATCATATAAGCCCACATAGGGTAGTTGTCCCCATCCAACCTGTCCTCAGCAGCAAACATCTTGAACACATCTGTGTTGTTGTTGTCAGCCATGGTAAATGCTGCACCTGATGTGAAAACTGCCCGAAAATAGGAGAAATGGAGCGGGAACAACTTGTGCTATATAGCACAAACCGTAGAAGACTATAAGGCACCTGTTATGCAGAAAACGGCACTGACAGAAAATCTGCACAAAATGTCGAAATAACCTGTGCAGTACTGCCCGTAGTGGAAACGGAGGCCGAAATGAGCCCAAATCAAAATTCTGAGCAGACCGAGCTCTTTGAGCCATCCCAAAATATTTGTCAACCTGCGAACGCTTGCCAAAGCTCACTGAAATCGGAGAAAGTGAGCAGGCGTGTGCTGGAGCAGCTGGCGACTAAGCCCGGGAGGACGTGACCTGCTCTGATACCAATTGTTGGAATTAGGGTTGCAGAGAAACACACACAGCTTGGAGAAGATGAAGGAAGCTCAAGGCACACAATAGAGAGTGTGTTACTTAGTGTGCAATGGAAAGATAGATAGCCCTAGAGTGATGGGCGTATATACAATGCACGGGGGAAAAAACCTCCTAAAGAGGGAAAAAATGCCCCGGCGGTCCTAGTGTGTTCACACACATCACTACCACATGTATATGGTAACAAAGAGCAGCTCGTTGAATGGCTGCTGCAGGGTAACGATTGTGTGTGTGTGTCTCGATGTGTGTTGGTGTGTGTGTGTAGTCTTCTTTCCTACCTTCTCCATCACCTGCGCACTCTACATTCCTCTCCCAAAGTATGAAGTGATGGAGATCAGGAAGAGGGTCAAAGCAAAAGCAACAGAGCTAGTATATGATGGAGATGTAAAAAATACAGATACTGTAAAGAAAATAGTGGACTCCCAGCCAAGATGGAGAAAAGATTGGTTCCTCAAGTACCCAAAATTTCTGAAGTACTTGGTGGAAGCCCCAAGAATTATCAGGGATGACATCCTATTCTGCCAAATCCTTCGTGTACGCACATGGGCAAACCATGTAGAATCTTGAAGAGACATCCCAACCGGCTTAATTACCCCTCTTTGCCACCACCCAAAAAATGAGAGAGAATAAATGTCTCTTATATGGTGAATCCATGAAGGGCACCATTAAGACTTTCACTAGCTCTCCTGACTTGACGTGTGTGATGATCAAGAAAATCTATAAAATATACTGGCTTGCATTGAAGTGTTCACACCGTCCAAAGGTACAAACTCAACACTCTTGTCAATGCGGCAACACTGTTACTAGAGGGACATATGATTTCTCAAGGTACCCATCTCCAGAGGTATTACATTTTCTCTATTGAGGGATCATGTTCTTACCCAGCTACCACATGTAGGCTTTTGAGGAAGCCTTCTACACCAGGTTCTTTATGTATGATAGCAAAATATTTGGCCCCATAGTCACCTGGGGCAATATAAGGTACAAGTCATACTTGAATCTTCTAAAGCCCCAAGTATTCCATTGACACAAAGACAACTTCTACCAGCAGAAGATCAAGAACGCGGGAGGGGGGAATGTTGATGGCCAAACACAAAAGGAGTTTTCCTAATTTTTTGTATCATTATTTTTGAAGCGGAATGACATTTTTGTAATATTTGAGCGGCCAATACTCTTTGTGGGGACAAGCCTCTAAGGAGGAATTGTACATAAGACAATTTTTGTAACCCTAAGCCAACTTTTGAATTAATCAAAGACAAACTTTATTGTGCGCTATGTCTGAGAGAGAGAGAGAGAGAGAGAGAGAGAGAGAGAGAGAGAGAGAGAGAGAGAGAGAGAGAGAGAGAGAGAGAGAGAGAGAGAGAGAGAGAGAGAGAGAGAGAGAGAGAGAGAGAGAGATTTTTTCTCTTCCCTACACGCTCTATGGAACTCCCATTGTGAAAGAGACACCACCAACGAGTTAGCAACAGCTAGGGCTTCAAACCAATGCCAAGTTTGCATGATTCCGACATCGTCATGAAGTGAGATCCTACGTGCTTTTAGGTGAGTTTTCTTGCAAACTGTGTGTCTGTTTGGTGATTCCTCCATACCTATGGGTTCACGGCAAGTAGAGATACGGATTAGGATCTTACAAATCCAAAAGTGATGACCTGTATTTTGCTACTTGTCTTTATATGTGATTGTTGCACGAGGTAGTTTGAGGTAGGATACCAAGTCATTGTCCATAGGTTATTGATCTCTTGATAAGGAGAGTGTGTCCTATGAGTTTTTTGAGATTTCAAATGCATACTGTCTAGTTTTGGATAGCATGAGCATCATAGGTTGAGTTGCTTTCATTAGTGCATAGAACGGTTAGATTTGATTTCCTCAAGTAGAGATTGTATTAGAAGGTCAAGAAGGTGCTTGACATCCATGTTCTTGTTTCCATGCACCTACGGGTTAAGCTTCATCCTTGGCAGACATAGAGTTGTTGGTTTTTTTCTCACTATGCTAGCATCTGCTCGTGGTGTATCCGCCAACAATAGGGATAGCTCCTTGTGGCACTACCTAAGACACCTGGGACCATCAATTCTTTGAGCACATAGAGTTCTCCAAGCATGATACTGTGAAGTTGCTCAACTGCAAAGCATTAAGTGCCATCCTCATTGAAGATTTCCTCACCCTTAATGCTCACAAATGTATATTGGTAGACCGAGAGGTGACCTTGCATGCCTTTATAGGCAAGCACCCTCGGTCATTCCTCTCTCACTGTGTCTCAAGCCTAGGTCAAGGGGTGACAAACCCAAAAGAGATAGTAAAAACGTGTGTAAGGTCAGCCATTTCCCCATACCCACAGATGTAATTTGTAGAAAGACTAATCAGCCATGATGTAATTACCAAAGTAATAGAGAATAACTTTTTCTTTTCAATTTTTTTTTGTCAACAATTTGTACTTTATATTTTGTTTTGTTCTTATTATAAAAACAAATTCATTACCGCAACGAGTGTACAAAACGGCCCCAAATCTGGAGGTTGGGGAGGCTATTGGGCGTTTGGAGTAGGTTGTGATGTTGGGTTTTCCACATGTTGAGGTTGTGGATTGAACCCGTGGATTCTGCATGAGGTGTTGGTTACGGATTTTTTGTGGTGTGAGTGGTGGTGCTAGCATGGATGTGTGTAGTGGTCTGCTCTTGTGCGTCCATGTGGTACAAAATACAAGTGCATGCATGTTTGCACTCAGGAGGATCTTCTAGAATGTCCAAGTGACTAGAAATGAATGTCAAGTTGTGAGTTTTGACTTATATAATACTTTTATTTTTAATAAAATTTAAAAGCTTAATAAACCTAATAAAATTAGAATAACTCCAAAATAGACAAAACTTCACACACAGAACCACTAATTGGGGCATCAATAAACCACTTGACATTACAATGCATGTAAATACAATAGAAATGGTTAGTGTAAATATTAACTAGTTTTCTACCTTGCGCCTGTCATTTTTCCACCTTATCTCCAACCATCATTGGAATCAATCTTTTGTACTCGAAACATGATATGATTATGATTGCCTTATGCCAACCAATTTCTCTATTTTTCATTTCAAACTTCTTTGCACCCTAGTCTTGTTCCTCTCTCTCCCTACCAAAACTCTGTAGAACCAATTGAACATCTCATGTACGGCATTGCTCCTTTTCCTTTCACCTCCATGACATGTATTTTTGAAATACATTTCTTTTTCTTGATAGTGTGAGCACTCCATTTCTTGGCTACTCTAGATGCCCAATGAACCATAGGTGTCAAGAAAAAATACACCATTTGCAAAAAAAAAGTGCTTACAAAAAAAAAAACTTTAGTTGAAACAAAAACACATTTTGATTGTAGAGACCAAGTGTTCAACACAACATGAATTTGTTATGTGTGTTTCTCCCCAAACATCAACCATTTGTGTTGTGAAACTATTGATTACAAACTTCAAGGTGGATGTCTCATTGGATCTTAAGCTTTAAGCATTTTCTTAAACTACAAAATAAAGAGGCCGTCCTATACCCACTCACTTCCTAAAGCTAGCATGTTATGTGGATTCCAAACCCATTTGGTTGCACATGGTTGTACTTTTTGCATTTTATTTGTAGTACACGCTACGATATAGAGCTTGTATGTTGATTGGTTGCTATTGGACAAATCTTGGATATCCAAAAAATTTAAAGGTTTGATTGAAGTTGAGCTTTTGGCACCCAATATTTCCTGGTTCCTTGCATGCCTATTTGATGAGGGTAAATCTTGTGGTGGGCATTGAGATGTGGATACCTTGTTGGTATAACTATAGTGATTTGGCATAGTTTTGGTGACCTAGAAGCTTGTAGTTAAGTTTTTTACTCCTCATTATTGGAGGCAACTAGTACTTTTAGTTTCCATTCATGAGAGAGTTCCTATTGAGGTATATATACTTGATCTATATATAACTTCTTAGTCTCCTCTATATATATATGCATCTAGTGTGAGTATCATACACACTTTAGGGTTGCAGTCTTTATGTATCATCTCTCTATTCTTATCTTCTTTTTTTCAACCTGGAATCATAGTGTAATTGCTTTTTCTTCACAAAAATAGGACTTTCTTGGCCTCTTGTGGCTTTTCACAGTGCACACTCAAGAAAAATATGCAATTTAGTAGAACAAAACATCATCATAACTTTCTATTTGGAAACTCTAATTCCAGTGTTTGAAGAGTCATTTTTAATATTTTGAGGTGTTTTGAAGCTACATGTCAATAGTAATCTCCGACAAATTGTTAACTATTATTTACATGTTTTCAAGAAAAAGATCAAAAGGTAAAAACTATTATGATTCCAATTTCTCATAAGTTGAGCTTCTTGTTGTGAATCTTTACTTTTATATGTAATTTATTTACATATAAAATGAATGAAGAGTTAATTATATCAAGTTTATATTATATTCAATCAAATTTGTATTTAAGAAGAAAATTAATTGATTGATTTTTGTATTTATTCTTTATGTGCATCATATGCAATTTGATACATGTGCAAGAATTAAATCAAAGTAAGATTTCATTAAATATTTTTCTTTTGGTTTATTTGATTACGTACGATTTGAGATAAAAATCAAATAAACATTTTCTTTTATTTAATTTGCTAAGAGTTACATGATGTTGTTTTATAGAGAGAATTATATCCATTGTACTATCATATTTCATAGAGAGATTTGGTGCATGATGTTTCATTTAAAGAAAGCAATTTGTATTTATCATAGATGTTAAAGAGTTATGGTTTTGATGATTCATTAAACAGTAATGATTGCAAACATTGAAGAATTATAATTTTGATTATTTATTTTATATTCAATGATTGATCTCAAAAAATTACATTTAGATAATTCTTTTTATTTTTGCATGTAAATATGAAAGAGTTATGATTTCAATGATACATCAAAGAGTTATATCAAAGAATTAAAATTTTGATAATTTATTTTTGAAGCAATGTTAAAGTGATTTTCTTTGATGATTCACATCATTTCTTGGCTCTTCAAATGTCACAGATTATAATTTTGATGGTTTGTCAAAAAGTCATGTTTTGATGTTTTAAAAAAAAAAATTACAAACGTCAATTAATCATAATTTTGATGATTTATTTATCATCAATAAGTCATGATTAATTTATCACCATTAATTGATGTCAGATTGTTATGTTTTAATGATTCTTTTTATCTGTTGCCTATGGATGTTGATGAGCTACATAGTTTATGGTTATCAAAGACATACATTTTGACAATTTGGTCTATTTTCTAGCTACAAACGTCAAAGATTTATGGTTTCTACTCATGATAATTTCTCATGATCGTTTGCTATTGAGATGGTCATTATTCCTATGGAGTTATTCCATGATGCAATGAGGCATTTCTATGATAATTACAAATCATTTGTATTGGTTGTTTGTTATTGAAATGGTTGTTATTCCATGGACTTGTTTTATGATGACATGATGCATTTCCATGATGATTATGAATCGTTTGTACTAATAATATGTCATTGAGATGGTTATTATTTCAAAGAATGGTTCCATGAACCTATGATACATTGCCTTAATCATTTATGTTTAGGAGAGAATATATATATATATACATACATACATACATACATACATACATACACACACACACACACACACACACACACACACACACACATATATATATATATATATATATATATATATATATATATATATATATATATATATATATATATATATATATATATATATATATATATATATGTGTGTGTGTGTGTGTGTGTGTGTGTGTGTGTGTGTGTGTGTGTGTTGGTACTATACATGTACATATATATTACATTCTTTGAATATTCACATTGTGTTGGTTTATCCATAATATGTTTTGTTTGCTTTAATATTTACAAAAGAGCGTCATTGCAAACCATCTTCAAAGACACTGTGCACGTAATTTTATCTAACATTATAGCAATTTTTTATATTGTGATCTATGTGAGATGTCAATAGATTTCACGTAGCAGGAATATGACAAACTAAAAGTGGTGGACAATATTGAAGCTAAATTCAATGACATTTATTCTATGAAATATATTTTGAAAGCTATTTTTATTGTGCCTTTTGATGCCATCATTGCATTAATAGGAGTGATGTAGCTCCTCAACAATAATATTTGTGTAACTGAATCATAGTTTTAAATAATGATGTGTCTATATGGAGCTATGGATTTTTCCCTTGAGTCCCCAAGGGTTTCTCATCCATAGTTAGGTGAAGGAGTACGAGCGAAAGTGCGACGCTAGAGAGAGTGTGAGAAGAAGAGCACGACGATATGGTGAACTTGCTCTACTGTAATGTGTAGAGCATAGTGAGTTCTTATTAGGTTTTTACAAAAGAATATGTGTACATACCTGGCAGCCCACCCACTTACCTGGGCGACCACCTTGGGCTTTATACCCCAACAACCTCCCACTTAAAGTCCAATGTGGTACTTTAAGTGTGAGAGAAGCTACTATACAAGCTAATACAAGAGATGTAGAGAAGTGATGTACTACCCTACACCTAACTGCTTGTGAAAATGCGCAAAGCTCTCTGAGGGAAGTCCTTTTGTAAGTAGATCAGCAGGATTTTCTATGGTGTGAACTTTGACAAGCTGAAGTTGCTTATCCTCGAGCATTTCCCTGGTGAAATGATACTTCACATCCACATGCTTTGTCTTTGAGTGATAAACTGGATTGCGAGCCAATTGTATAGCACTTTGACTATCACAATATAACACATGCATCTCTTCTTTGATTCCCAAATCTGTTACTAGTCGATTAAGCCAAATTGATTCTTTGCATGCCTCTGATGCTGCAACATATTCAGCCTCTGTAGTAGACTGAGTAACACAATCTTCTAATCTAGAATGCCATGATACTGCTCCACCAGCCAATGTAAAGACATACCCTGACGTAGACCTTCGGTTGTCTAGGTCACCTGCATAATATGAGTCTGTAAAACCCTTTACACTTAGCTCCTCACTCCCATAGCATATACGCATACTCTTTGTAGCTTTCAAGTATCTCAATATTCCTTTCACTGCCTCCCAATGTTTCTTGCCTGGGTTTGACATGTATCGACTTACTACTCCCACTGCAAATGCAATGTCTGGGCGAGTAGCAATCATTGCATACATCAAACTACCCACTACAGACGCATATGGAATCTTATCCATTTTAGCCTGTTCTTCCTCAGACACAGGACAATCTTGTTTGCTAAGTTTCACATATGGTGGCAATGGAACACTCAATGCCTTTCCCTTCTCCATATTGAAACATTGCAAAACCTTGTCAATATACTCTGTTTGAGATAACCAAATCAACTTCTTTGATCTGTCTCTCTCAATGCGCATACCAAGTATATGACTTGCCTCACCCATGTCTTTCATGTCAAACGATTTTGCCATCTTTGACTTCAAAGCTGAAATTTCTTCCAAGTGCTTGCCAGCAATCAACATGTCATCCACATACAAAATAAGGATCAACCAAATACCATCCTTAGCCTTCTTTGTATATAGACAGTGATCGAACTCACTACGTTTGTAGCCTTGAGAAAGTATAAACTTGTGGAATTTATGGTACCATGCCCTCGGTGATTGTTTTAAGCCATAAAGACTCTTTAACAACTGGCATACCCAATCTTCCTTGCCTTTCTCAACAAACCCTTCTGGCTGCTGCATGTAAATTTCCACATCTAAATCACCATGCAAGAACGATGTCTTGACATCCATTTAGTGCAACACCAAATCTAATATGGCAACCAATGCAAGAAAGCATCTCAATGTAGTCATCTTGACCACCGGAGAAAGACTTCATCAAAGTCAATGCCTTGTTCTTGCTTAAAGCCCTTGGCAAAAAGCCTTGCTTTGTACTTTGGCTGACTATCATGAGCGGTGATCTTATACCTGTAAACCCATTTACAAGGTAGAGCCTTTTTGCCCTGTGGTAATTTAACTAGCTTCCATGTCTTGTTTTTATGCAGAGTTGTCATCTCTGACTGCATGGCCAATTGCCAATTCCCGGAGTCCTTCGTTTGCACTGCTTCCTTGTAACATGAAGGCTCATTGCAATCAGTCAACATGACATAGTTCATAGATGGAACAAACCTATCAGGAGGTCGCGTGACACGTCCAGATCTACGCACAATAGGTGGCTCAGGCTCAGCCACAACCTGTGGTTCCACTCTATCTTGTCCTTGCTCCTCTTGAGCCCTTACATTTTGTCTTGCATGTGCAGGTCCATCTTCTTGGAAGACAACTCTTCTAATCTCCTCAACCCTCTCTGGTTTAGAATGATATTTGGATTCATTAAAGTGAACATCATTGTTGCGGACAACCTTTCTGGATTCGGGATCCCAAAGTCTGTACCCAATCTCACCAGAATTAACATAGCCTAGAAAGATGCACTTTCTACTCTTTGGCTCAAGTTTGTTCCTAAATTCCTTTGGAACGTGAGTATATGCCTCACAGCCAAAGACTCTGAGATGCTTGTATGAGGGAATTTTGCATGACCATACCATCTCTGGCACTGAATCCTTCTGCAAAACCTTGCTAGGAGATCTATTTACAAGATGAACAACTGTTGATACAACTTCAGCCCAAAACCCATTTGGCAGCTGTGCATTAGACAACATACTTCTGACCTTCTCTTGTATGGTCCTATTCATCCTCTCAGCAACACCATTTTGAGGAGGATTGTAAGGAGCAGTAAGTTCACGTTTTATACCTTTTGACTCACAAAAGTCCTGAAAGGCCTTTGAAACATACTCTTCACCATTTTCAGTGCGTAAGCATTTAAGCTTCTTGCCACTCTGATTCTCCACAAGTGTCACAAACGTTTTGAAAACACTAAACGCTTCATCCTTGTGGTTGAGAAAGTAAACCCATACTTTCCTCGAGTAATCATCTATAAATGTCATAAAGTAAGAAGCTCCCCCTAGAGATAGGTTAGGCATAGGTCCACACAAATCACTATGAACAAGTGCTAACTGTGTATCTCTTCTACTGTTTCTATGCTTATGTGGCTGCTGTGTTTGCTTACCATACAGACAATGTTCACAGAATTCAAAATCATTAAATGAAAAGCCAGGCAAATAACCAGAACGAGACAAGATTTCCATTCCCTTCTTGGACATATGTCCTAACCGGCTATGCCACAAAGAAAAGTTCGGATGCTCGGTTACATTGATTACATTTTTAGAGACATTTGATACATAAATCATGTAAAGTCCTCCAAACTTTACTCCATGTGCTACTGTCATAGAACCCTTGGATATCTTCCACATGTTCTGTCCAAAAGTGGTGACGTAGCCAGCATCATCAAGTAAACCTGTGCTGATCAAGCTCTTTGTAATTGCGGGAACATGTCTCACATTCTTCAGCGTGAAAGAAGAGCCATTCCGAAACTTCAATTGAACATCTCCAACACCTAAGATCTCACATGTCTTCCCATTGCCTAGCCGAACATGATCTTTAGTGGTCACATAAGAGGTAAACCACTCCTTGTTTGGAGACACATGAAGTGATGCCCCTGAGTCTATAATCCAGTCACTCAGTGCATTTCCATCAGATGATGTAAGAAGAGATGAGTCCATTGTATTCTTCAAGAAGTAGATGTCTCCTGACACTAGACTGTCATCCTCTGCAACAGTGTTTGTCACATTTATTTCTTGAATCTTCACTGAGGACTTGTTCTTCTCACCATGGTCTTCAGCTTTCTCTTTTCCTTTTTCTACTTTCCATTCTCTGCAGTCTCTTTTCATGTGACCCTTCTTGCCACAATGGTAGCATTCTATGTCACTCTTGCCTTTAGCACTGCGGGACTTGCTACGAGATTGATTCCTCTTTCCACCTTTGTACTTTTCTTTGGTCCTTCCCCTGACAACTAAGGCTGTTCCTTTGCCTTTGTCCATTGTCTTTCTATTGGTTTCTTCAGTAAGCAGACTTCCTTCTACACCTGCTATGTTCAAACCATCTGGAGGTGCAGAATTACTCAAAGTTGTGCAAAAAGTGTCCCAACTTTCCAGCAATGTGATCAACAGGAACATAGCTCTAACAGGTTCATCAAACTTGACACCTTGAGCTGACAACTGACTATAGATTGTGTTGAATTCATTCAGATGATTGGACATAGGTGTCCCTTCTTTCATCTTCAAGTCAACAAGCTTCTTAAGCCAGTATACCTGTGAAGCTGCACTCTGCTTCTCATAAAGATCACTCAGCTTTAACCATGCTTGATAAGCCGACATCTCGTCTGCTACATTGAAGTAAACTCTTTCTGCCAAAGTCAGCATAATGGTAGAAAGTGCCAATTCATCCATTTCGCTCCATTCATCTTCGTCCATATCTTCTGATTTTATCCCCTTGAGCTTTATAGGTTTTATCTGCTTCTTTTGTACCAACACGTGCCAAATCTGCTGCTTCCACAATGGGAAATTGGTTCCATCCAGCTTCTTGATATTGTAAAGAGCAGTGTCCTGTGATCCAGCCATAGCTATGCTTCACAATGGTTTACTTTCCCGGGAAAAATTCAGCAGAGTTTCCCCTATAAACTGACCTCTGAACCAATATCAACCTGTCAAATGAACCAAGAAAGCTTCAAATTCTGCATAAATTTCGGCAGAGTCTCCTTTGTAAAATGGCTCTGGTGTACTCAAAACAGCTCAAAAAACACTGTCTCTCTGACACTGTAAGCTGTGGGTAAACCTGTCCTGCACCTGTACTGTCTCTGACTGTCCTGTCACTGTCCTGTAAGAATAGACTGCGACAATGCCTCAACGGCAGTAAAGCAAAGATGCAATCCCAACTGTCTAACTCATAGTCAATACATCCTAGCTGCCTATCTAAGGGTGCTCGAGGGATCGCTCCAAGACCTGTGTCACTGAAAGGATCTCAACATTCTAGAATCCCCTAGCTCAATAAAACCTCACTCGACCCTCAAAAAAGGTTGCAGTAAATCTGACAGTACATAGACTTCCCACAAAGTCATACATCCACAAATTTCCCACTATATGCTGTAACCGTTGCGGCGGTTGTTTGCTGCGTGACTCACAGCCAGCAAACCCTCAACAAACATACATCATCTTTGACAATACATCCCATGTGGAAGTACCTGCAATGTCAGGATGAAATCTGGAATATGAAGCAGCAAACACAAGCTACCTGATGAACTAGTGGATGTCGCCTACAGTCTGTGTGTAGATGCGCGCGTGTCGTATGTGACACGCCTTCAAGAACTATGAGCTGTCCTTCGATGTATAGACAGCCACAAATCAACACTCTGGGAGTGTTGATATCCTCAGCACCTGCAGTCGTAGGCCAAAAACCCCAAATTTGCAAAGTCGAATCTGCACCCACTGAGACCACGTAGTCGAAAATGGTATGCGCAGACCTTTGTCGAAGTCGAACGGTGGCCGAGATGACCTCAGAATGAAATTTGGAGAACACCAAGCCCTTCGGGCTGTCCCATAGGATTTGGGGCCGTGTCTTTGCCTGTCGAATTTCACTCCAATCTGAGCTGGTGACTCTAGCCTCCTGCAGTCCTGCCCCGAGCCTCGATCTGAGCTCTGATACAAGTTGAAGGAGTACGAGCGGAAGTGCGACGCGAGAGAGAGTGCGAGAAGAAGAGCACGACGATATGGTGAACTCGCTCTACTGTAATGTGTAGAGCATAGTGAGTTCTTATTAGGTTTTTACAAAATAATATGTGTACATACCTGGCGGCCCGCCCACTTACCTGGGCGACCACATTGGGATTTATACCCCAACATTAGGGAGGTTTGTTTAAAGGGAACATTGAGCTATAGTTGATTTATGTATAGTCCCTAGGTCCCCTCTATATATGCATCCATTGTGAGTATTATACACTATCACTTTGGGGTTGTAGTCTCTGTGTATCGTCTCTCTATTCTTCTCTTCTTCTATCTTCTCCAAATTTACAAGACCATAGTGTCCCAATGTTATATTACTTTGTACATTGTCATCCAAGGAACTCTTAATACCATGTATTCATTGATATACTCATCTAGAAAGAAAATAAAAGTGTACAGACAGGAAAATCCATCTACTAAAAGATTGAAAATCATATCTCAAGTTGGAGTGAATTCCTTGTGACACGCATTCACTTTGACTTGACATTAGTCCAATGGTTGTGTAGTGGACTTCTTGTAAATGAAATAGCTAACAACATTAACCCTAGAACTTGCATTTGTTAATGAAATGAATTTGATTCCATATTTCAAGGTGACTGTGATCCTCATATTAAGTCCATCTAGCCATGCATCATCCATCTCTACTTCATCTTTAGCTAAAGCGTGAGTAAATTATAGAGATTAAATTTGTAATGCATTAGTTGGCATTAGTTTGTGGGCTAGCTGCATTGTTTATTTTCTTTGGAATAACTTGATGTAGGCTTCTAATTGAGCTTTATCAATGACTTGTTAATGCTTGATCCTCCGTTTCTTTGTTGCATGTATTCATTCTAGTAGTTCATTGACTAGTGGAAGATTATATTTATGTACTTGACATCTACTTATCCAGTTCTTCATGACTTCTCCATCTAAATTGGCTAATGTAATATATCCATTTGGCGAGACACTTTTGACCACAAATGGACCATGCCCTTTTTTCTTGAATTTGGGAATGTGCTATTTCAAGGAATATACTTACACAAGATCACCTTGCTTAAAGATTTTTGTTAATAAATGAGAGTCAACAAACTAATTTTGTTTTATTTTTTGAGGTATAGATGTGCACAATGGCTGCAATATTTTGCTCATCTAATTGTTCAAGATTTTCTAAACAATCAAAGAGTTCATGAGCAGTCCACTCTAGTCCGTTTGCAACTCAAAGTATTAGGAGTATAATTCCCATGGATAGTATTGCATTTAGTATATAGATCAGTTGAAAAGTGTAGCATTCAAAGTTTCTTTGTACAAAACTCTATATTCCCAAAGGGATGAATGAAGATTCAACTCCTTATCTATGCATCCAGAGCTCACAATCTTTGTAAGCATCGAGCTAAGGATTTTTATGGTATGCTCTAATTTGCCATTAGCTTGAGGGTAATATGGTATGTATTTATATGGATAAGCATAAACTCATTTAGCAAGATTTCTATCCCTTCATTAAGAAAATATGTACCTCGATTGCTCACAAATCAAATCAAAACTCCATATCTCATAAAACACAATCATATAGGAATGTGGCCATGATTGGTGCATTATTCTTCCTTTTGGGGCCCTTGCTTTAGCCCACTTGGTTAGATAGTTCATAGCAACAACAATATATTTTACATAATATTTTTAGGTAGGCGATTGTTTATAATTACTCGCTCTAAGATATAGATATATTCATCTTCATTGGCACATAGTTTCAGCCATTGATCTTTCCTTCTTTTGGTACAAATGATGTCCAATCATTGTATAATTCCTTGCCTTTTGTTTTGATCTCCCTTTGGTGGTCTTTGCTTATATCTTCAAGAAATATTTAATTTGTCAAGTACTCTACCAAATATTTGCTTCATTTTGGTGCAATGGATATTTGGAATAAAGTAGCAAGAGGTATAGGCGTCCTTTTTTTGTATTGGGAGCATTGTTCCAGGGTGAGCATCCCTTTTTATGATTGTCTAGTAAACCCCCAACCATGCAAGACTTCTCATGGTTTGATCTTCATCAAAATGGATTCCAATTACTATTAAATGGGCTTGATTTCTGTAGTTGGCTTGCTCACCAGGGCTTATGCATAAGAGTAGGATTCCAAGTTTTTTCTCATAAAATATCCCCATTAACAACTGATATATAGAAAATTTATAAATCAAATTTGATATTATAGGAAGAGAATCTATGAATCTACTTATGCTATAGTCATCAAAGTAACTAGGTTCTCTGACCATCTTGGTATCATCTCTATGGAGAAGATACAAGAATCTAATTATGCTATAGTCATCAAAGTAACCATCTCCTCTGACCATCTTGGTATCATCTCTATGGAGAAGACATAAGAATCTGGTAAATCGTCATCAAATCCCTTGGGTGGTTCACTTGGTGTGATCTCATTTGTATGTGGTACCCTTCTTTACAACCACTATACTCTAGTTTTGATAGCCAAAGGGGCAGAGGCCGTGGAAATAGTGAGTGGGTTTTCTTTCCCATTGTGTTGTAGGGATTAGATAGAATGGATCATGCATACAATGATGGATTGGCTCCATATTTCGGATTTTGGGTTCTCTCACCACAAAGGAGACTTGGGGATGACAAACTTGATACTAACTCTATGGCAATGGCCAAATTCTTTGTGACACCACCAAATACAATAGGATGTAGACACATTGCGGTATACTTCTTTGTAGACACTGAGAGTGAACCCTGTTATGTATATTACAAATATTTGTCAAAGGTACTATCAAGGACAACCAATTTTATACTACTGTCCCTTGCTTTCAGCCCATAACAATTGAGGGAATGTATCTTTTTAGTTACGTGCATTTAATGCACCTCATCATCTTGGAGCATCTTGAAGGGAGATTCAATGACTTATCTTTATTCTCTTTGCAATGTTTCTTGCACTGAGTAGTAATGGCTTTCTCATCATCCTTGGAGCAAGAATTAATGCCGACCTTGCACTGAGAAGTAATAATGAATTTCTCATCTTCCTTTCACTAAGCACTAATGGCCCTATCCTCCACACCCTCAAACCTCCTCAGCCAAACGTCTTGAATATCATCTACACATTGACTTGGATCCTCAATATGGGCCTTTATGTAAGCAAAGCAAAACCAACACACAACTGACAAAAAAATGACATACCTTCTTACTATTTTTCATGTATTAAATGGTTTGTTAGCTAGAAAAATTAGTTCTTGGTGATCCACAAAGAACACAAACTTCTTTGCCAATAAGAAACATCTATACTTTTTGATAGCCAAAATCATTCCGAGGCCTTTTCTTTTTGTCGTGGTACAATTTTTTAAGCCGTATTTAATTGCCCGCTAGCATAGGAGATAGAAAAATCCATGGCTCCATCTCCTAATTGTGCTAATATGCTACCAATAGAAAAATTAGAAGCATCAACATGTACATGAAAAACTTTATTTGAGTTAGGAGTTCTCAAAATTGGGACTAAAGATAGAGCTTGCATAAAGTTTTGAAAAGACTATTTTCATTCTGCAATCCATAAAAATTCTATGATCAAGACTTGCATGGGTTTGACAATTACATCTTACATGTAGATGAATCTTCGATAATATCTAGAATGTCCCATAAAATCTTGAACTTCCTTGGCATTGATAGGTTTAGGCAGTTTTGGAGTGACCTCCACTTTCACCATATGTGTAACGATCCTATTTTTAGAGACTATATGTCCAAGAAATTTTCCTTGCATAACCATGAATACATGTTTTTTGGGATTTAAAAAAATCCTACATAGGTGGAATTTCCTAAAGAATTTCTTAGGATGCTCAAAATGGTCTTCTCATTTGCATGTTTATATGTGTAGGTCCTCCATGTAAACTTCTAAGAAGTTTTGTAGGCACTATTTGAAAGCATGACTCATGAGCATTTGGAATGTTTTTGGAGCATATTTGAACTCAAAAGGCATAACCCTTTATGCAAATATGTCCCACTTTGTAGAAAATCCATTTATGTTGGTCTTTTGGATCATTAGGCAATTGATTATAGCTTGATAATCCATTAAAGAAATTGTAGGATTCCTTTTCATTCACTCTTTCTAGAACGTGATTAGTGATAGGAAGAGGATAGTTGTCTCTTATGGTTTTTGCATTCACCTTTTTGAAGGTGGTACATACTCTCAGTTTTTTATTTTTCTTAGGTATTACACAATTTGGGATACCCAATCTGTGCGTTCAATCCCATCTATGAACTTGGATTTCTTGAGCTTCTCAATCTCCTCTTTGATCTTTTTAGAAAAGGTCTCATCATAGTGTAGGGTCTTTGTCTACTTGGTTTGGTGTCATCTCTCATTGGTTTTGTATGCTAACAAATGTTAAGATCCACCCCCTTGACATCTTTGTATGGTCATGCATGGACATCTCTATATTCCTTTAAAGTTCTAATGAGAATATATTATTTTTCTTGAGACAAATTAATTGCAATATATGCAGGTTTTTCCTCTTCCCCAAGTTTTGCTAGGTCGATCTTCTTGGCATTCTTTAATACCTCATAAGTGTTTCTCGGTTCCTTAGGCTGTCTTGTGGGTTGCTCCATGATGATTCTCCTATCTTGCAAGGTGTATTTCTTATAGTGGGATGGAAGACTCATAGAATCACTACATTTGTCACTTTTTGAATCCATTTTGTTGATCCATACCTCTTTCAAGGTCTTCTTGATATTTAGCTCTCTTCTCTGTTTTGGTAGGTTCTGTTTTCCTTGTTTTGTTTTTCTTTTGTGCTTCTTGTTTCATTTTAGACCGTTGGCTCAAGTTTATCTCGTTCTTTGAGATGGAATATTTGCTTATCATTTTTTCCTTAAGACAATCATCATCATTAACCATCATCAAAAATTGTGTTTTTCCTTAAATTTTTGCAGGAAATTTATTTCTCAACAGTTTAATCTCTTTTTTTTTATACTTCTCTTGTCATCTACAATATTGATTGGAAAAATCAAAGTTTTTTTCGTCTTCCTTGCAACAATAGCTTTTCTCTTATGTGATCTTCTCTGAGTTAGATTTTTTTGTTGTAAGAGTTTCCCCTTCTAATTCCTTTGTAGCATCATAGTAATGGTCAAAGAAAACTTGATAATTGTCAAGGTACACAATGGTTACCATTTGGATAGTAATAATGTCATAACCCTCTCATCACAAAATAAGGGGTGTGGACTTATTGAAACAAACATCCATGGTTGCCAATATTTGAGTTCATTCAAATGGCTCAATAAGATGCCATAGGGAAATTTTTTGACACATACCTGGCATCATTTATCTACAATACAATCTTCCAAATTTAAACTCCCATCCTCTAAAGCTCCACACATTCAAATAAGAGCATCTTTGTTTATCCATGATGGAAATTTAGTTTCAACTAAGGTTTTGAAATCAAATTCTTGGATGGGTGTTTCTAAGGTAGCCTTAGTATATAAGGTACCTAGGTCATTTTGTAAAAAAGAAGACTTTAATCATAATCAAAACTTTAGCGCTGCCATCTACTATGTGTGAGAGAGAAAGAGAGTGAGCATGAGTTTTATCCTCTCGCTACACCCGGCTCACTCAACACATTGGAGATTCGAATGCACCATTGTTGTAGGCTCGAGGAGAGCTACGGGACAACGCCAAGCATTCCACGCGAGACGAAGCGCACACGCCGATGCATCTACGAGCTATTTGTGGCCGTAAGTGTATCAAACGATGTCTGTTTTCTGCGTGCTAGTAGTCTATAGAACTGTGGCGACATAAGCTACACATAGGTACTCATAAATTTCAGTTTCGAGTACTTTCAAAATTCGGCTCTGTCATCCTACGCGTTTTCTGCAGATGGGCTTAGAGTGAGGGTTTTGAGTGTAGAAGCTCAGGGAGAGGTGGATCCTAGTGAGGGGATGGTGTTCCTTAAGTTTCGTACAAATCTGGCATGATTAGGTGAGTTACCTTCCGTATGTGTGTATGTGGCTAGGTGGTGTAGTTGAGAGCAGTGAGGTTCCTGATTGTGGTTTAGTTGGCCTTCCAGAGTGTTGTATGTGTAGGATGGTCTCAGCCTGACAAGCTAAAGAGATTTCCTCCGTGTGCCTCTCGTGTCATCTGTGTCCTCGATTGACATTATGTTGATCTAGGTAGTGTTTGCATGCACTTCATGGGTGTGTGAGTCGCTCCTTCAACTACCAACCTCTATTCATTCTCATTGGGGAGGAAAGAGAGGCTTGCTGGCAGACTTTTATCTTCAAAGTCAATTTGAAACTTGACCTTCTCATCCTTTCCACTAGGATCCTTCATGCCCGCATAGATAGAAAGCATTAAGAGTGACTCGTCTTCTTTGAGTCCTAGTGTTTTTTAAATGTTGTCACAAGGAATAAAAATTGATGACCATCCACCACCATTGTATACAAAGTGAGAATTTGGAGGTCAAATATTTCATCCAACACCTTGTCTCCATTTATTATCCGATCTTCCTCCTCAATGGAGTTGGGCTCTTGCAAGAGGATGAGTGCCATAGATGATTCATTCTGATCATCAACCTCTTTCATAACTTCATTTGATTCCTCCATAATGGTCACATGCAGTTTCTTGCTGGCCTTTGCCTTTGATATTCTCTTCTACATGCCTTGAAGCACATGTAAGACTAGAAACATGTCCCAAGAAATGAATTGGGAGCCTATGCACCCCATGCCCAAGTGTATGAGGTCATCCTCATACTTTTTCCTACAGTCTCGTTCAGTGAGCCCTTAAATACACCTCAACAAGCAAAAGTGAAAGTTTTTGTTGGCTGTGTAGAGGTGTTTGAGAAAATCCACTGGCAACCATGCCATGTTGAATACCTCAAACACTATGGCCTATTCTTCTATGTGATGTTCCAAGTACTCAAGAAAGCACACCTCTACATGTAGGTTGGCAGTGGCTTGCATGTCAATCATCCCCTTGAACACACTAACTAGTTCATGTGCTTGATCCACAAGTCCTACCTTTTCTAGTTGTACAAGAAGTGCATCACAAGACATTGCCATGGGTTTCTTTGTGAAGAAAATGGCAAGAGAGATTAGAGCTAGAGTCTTGTGAATGTGAGAAATAAAGTTTAAAAACCTAGAAATTCACTTATATAACCAAGGGAACTTTTTAAAAATCACTTAAAATTAACATCAAATCAACTTAAAACTATAGTTTTTAACATAATCGTGCGACAAAGCATCAAAAGAAACCAATGTTAAAGGAATTCATGTTCCAAATCAATGAAATTGCAAGTATGCTCAAAGAAAAGATTAAAAACACCATATTCATTAATGGGAGCCAAGTTTGCATCAATCAAAATCTTTTACAATAATACATCGCAAAAATGCAATTTTCTCAATTAGAAAGCTCTTCTCTTTTTTGGAACGAGCAACCTTTTTGTTGATTACAAAGAGGTATTGCTTGGGCAAGGTATATATGAGATCTAGATACTCTCAAAGATGACAAAGGTGCCAATTGTTGTTCACAGAGATGTCATGCATTGCATCATCATGGAGATGGAGCCAATGCTATCTCTAGCTTTACTTGTGAAGCGACATACACATGTTGCACAAGACGCTTGGAATCTTGGGTTTTCTCGAACTCCATGATTTCTCCCTTCTAGTGGTGTGCTTGAGAATCCATGTGTCTCCTTGAGAACTTATGTGCACCTCTTGATATGGGTTGCATTGTTACCCACATCAATTATTTGAATTCCATCATGATTTAACATCCACTATTGTCTTGTAGATTGCTACATGAAATGGATTCAATAACACTCCTAGATCTTTGAGTACCTGATGATGCCATGGGGAATAGTAGCACAACCTACACAAAAACACTCAATATTAATCTATGCACATCCATGTTCACAGTTGCATGAAGAGAAAGATTATTGATGGTACACAAGATGATTAATACCATTTAATGCTATGTTATTCCAGTTGCAAGTTGACTAAATGGGGAAGATAATGTGAAGAAGCTATAGAGGGAAGTAGATCCACTCTAGATAACTTAATGGAGAAGGAGTAGGAAACCTATTGAGAAAAGAAAAAGGGAAGACCTAGCAGAAGGATATGTTGCAGACCTTCAACTTTAGATAGAGGTGTGTAGTGAGGTTCATGAAGCAATGGAGAACTTCAACTTGAGGAGAATGCATCAAGCTTGAGGAGGGAAAGTAGGTTCAAAATTCTGTTGTAGAGCTTTTTGGGAGGGTAAAGTGACATTGAGGAAAGAGATGAAACTTATAAGGTGGATTGAAGATAAGTGTCAGAGAGAGAGAGAGAGAGAGAGAGGAAATGGTCAGCATGTTTTTGGAGGGACCCCGTTTTAGGGGGGGGGGGGGGGGGGGGGGGGGGAGAGACTAGCAGCCAAAGGATTGATTTTTACCCCAATTTGTATTTAGAAAAGTTCAATTTTTTAATTTATGAGAGAGTTTCTCTTTATATTCCATGAAACAGTACAAGTTTGACCACTTACTTTTAGGACCTAACATACCCATCATTTTAGTCCACATAACATCCACCCATTTGCCCCTTCCATATTCTCATTTTTAATCCCATGGCAAATAGAGAGGCCCCTTTAGACCCCATTCCCTTCCTAATGGCTTAGTGAAATTTAAAATCTAAAGTTTAGGTTATCCCCTTTTCTTGGTAATGGTAACCTCCTCATTTAAAAAAGTTAATGAAGCATTTTTACAATGTAAGTGAGTATCATTTGCCTTAAGCCAATCCATCTTTGAAATTTTTTCAACAACTCCTATGGGTAAGAACCTAAAATGAGTTGATGTGTTGTGGCCATACATAGAAAAATTAAATCATCCACTAAAGTATATGATTTAACTTTCATACACATAACTAATCCCACTATGAAGTTAGTATCACGATATTCAAGCAAAATGAGGTTTCTAATCCATCTAGAAGAGATAAAAGAATGTGTGCTCTCAGAATCAATCAATAAGGTAAAATACTTAACTTGATACTCAACTTGGGTCTAAATTACTAAGAACTGCTCATTAACTCCCTGCTATTTGATTATGACATGAACATATGCATTTGCTTGATCTTCATTGCCTCTATCACCTTGAGCTCTGTGGACTTGAGCTATTTCTTGTGGCGGTTAGTTTCCTTCTCCTCTTAGATAAGGTTGTCGATTGAAGTTATCTCCATTGTTATTGTTGTTGTTGAATAGTATGTTCTACACAAAAGGTGGACTATTTGGTCTAAAATATTTTGGAATTTGAGATAGTCTTTGATTTAGATTGAATTTCTATTGAGCTACAAGTGGTCTGGGTCTAAATTTTCTAAAATTTCAATTTGGGTTCATGTTCCTGGGCTCATAATCATATACTAATCCTATAAATTTTGAGTCATTAAATGAGAAATCTCTCGATTGATGATCAAAGTTACAACCACCATCATATCCAAACTATATGGAAACACTGAGCTATTCTTAGCTCTTCAAGATTTTCTCAATGGAGAACTGAAAGTCGGGCTACCACAATTTGCACAAATGGATGGAGCTAGGGAGATGCCAGTGGGAGGAGGAATACTTAGATCCACAACCTAGCCTAGATGAGAACTCTGTTGTTGAAATACCTGTTAACAACTTGGGACAATACTTTGAAGGAAATGAATCCGATGCAACCATACCAATCACTACCAAGGGATTAACTGTGAAGGGAATCCTTGAGGTGGCACTGGGGTTAGCTTTGTGACTAAGAATTTCTTGGAATCTATGGGAAGACCTCACGCTGGGACTACAAACATAATAGTAAAGATATCCAATGGGACTGTTGTTAAACCGCTTGGAATACTAGAGGATCTCAAGATCAAGGTATTTGGACACAAAATAAGGCATACCTTCATTGTTATGGATTATTCGAAGCACACTATGTCATCTGAGATGATCTTAGGACGTTCTTTCATGAGGGAAGCAAAAATGATGCATGACTGGTCTAAAAACCATGTCTACTTGCAGTTCCAAGACTTTGTCATTTGAGTGGATCTTGTAACTAGTCGGGCACATCCTCTAGGAAAAAAAATTATAATTAATCATAGATCTGACACCACAATTCACTCGGCCCTATTGTAGTATTGTTACACGTGTAAAATGGACATTGATTTTGGGGAAGATTCTCCTTATATGGATGTTCTACCTGGGATGACTGAGTCTGACAATGTGGATTGGGTCCACCTAGCAACAACCACCATAGATACTTGGGGAAATAGGGGACAACCTAGGTAACAATTGAGGGGGATGAAATGCCACCACTCGTATCTTTAAATATGATAGGAGAAATGTATATAGCTTTTGATGACCTAAAGATGGAGGCTTGACCAACATTGGAACCAGTAACGTCACAAAAGACGATAGCCCTCATGATTTGGAGTCAATATCATCAATTAAAATTGACTCTGAGGACGAAGAATCTAAGTTAAATCTTGGTGCAAATGTGGGGAGAAACCATTCAAGGCCCAGTGCTACCCTAGATGACAATCTATCCGGGCGAGGAGAAGACACTAGTGGCGATTTATCTAGTGACTCTTCACTAGATATCGACCGTAAACTATACTAAAAAATTAGATAAGAAGAGTAAGAGATATAAGAGGTGACAATATCGAGCAAATGTGCGTTCTAGAATAAATGAAAAGAATTCTATCGCAGAATGGATTAATTATACGGGGGCATGTGATGCTCATCAAAAGTTGGTAGATAGCTCGGGTGAATACCTTCAAAGCATTATGTGGTGTACTCTTGTAAGGTCTCTGACCCCGACCAAAAAGAGCACCCTTGTACCATAGAATGAACATAATGGAAAAAGTTACTATTTTTAGTAGTTTTCCAAATTCTGTCGGTGCCGTGATGTTTAGAATGTTATAAAGCTTCCAAAAGTGAATTAAAATAATTTTTGTGAAAAATTTCCAAAAATAGTAAGTTTTTTGTCACATGACCCGTCTAGTTTTGACCGTCTCGAAAAACTACACCCATACCCCAAATTTGAAACAATGCATTTTCAGACCCCGGGGCTGCTAAATATGGCAGGTGCTCAGACTAGTACGCCTTAGTTAGAGCTTAGTATAGCAATTTAACGCATTAAATTCCGACTCGTATGGCCCGTTTTAGCCTAAAACCAATTTTTCCTAAAGTTGTCCGGGGAGGCACCGGGGCTCGAGGCTGTGTGGGAGCAGGTTCCAGGCCACTCTGAGCCAGCTTTAGCAGCTAGGGGGCGCCCTCTTGCCTTGTGGGAGTTGTAGGGAAGTTTCCAAGCTAGAGAGTGGGTGTGAGTGCTAGTTAAACTGACCAATTGGACACTTGGTGGGTAGGCAACTAGACTTGCCAATGCATTAACTGAGTGCTCACTTAGATGCTTATAGCAACCCAGATCAATTTTCAGCCTTGAGGAGCCTATTTAAAGGTGTGCTCACACACACACCCAATACACACACACACCTACACACACACCTTGGGGAGGTGCTGCCGGCACACACACAGTTTTTGAAGGAGAAGCAAGGAGGGAGGTGCTGCCGAAATTCTCATCTTGAGAACTCATTTGGATCAGAAAATCAAGAGGATTCTCAGCCCCTAATCACGGTAATCATGGTTTAATTTATGCTCTTCTATAATTCTCTTCATTATTCTCCTAATTTCTCGTCTACTATGCTTAATCCTAGCTATAATTCCCAATAGCTGCTCTCTAATTATCCTTAGCTATATTCCATTACATAATCATCATCCCCCAATAGCTAATTATGCAGCCATTCATCATTCTTAATCAATGATGAATGCATGATTAGGAGAGATTTCTCTCTCTTGGCAGCATAGTAATTAATTGCCAAGACGGTAATGATGTAGATTTGATGAAATTCTTTCTTTTACCACACAATATTGGTGTAACTAAGTTAGATTCAATTTTCTCGTACATTAAGATGTGATTAAGGTAAAATTAATCCATCATTAAGACACTAGGAAGATAATTTTCTCTCACCTATGCATGCAGTAATTCTGCATCTTTCTAATTGCATTAGGAAAGTGACTGAGCTTGCTTAATTCATCTCTCTTGTAATTTAATAAGTAAAATTCTGAAATTATTAATCATCTAAGCCAAGTGATTAACTTTAGAGCTGGTTTCCATAGGACAAGTAAAGTATTACCCATAAAACTACTAGGTCTCGAAGGAAAAATCTAACCCTCTTGCATAAGGAGGATTGTTCAATGATTCTAATATGCCATTTGGATTGTTATGATGCTCTCGGACTTTAGCTCTTTTCTTCAAGTTTATCGTTTAAAAAAGTGAGTATAAAATGGCACCGGTTAAGAGAACTCGCTTCGGTGGTTCCCTCGACCGCGAGGCGGGAACGAGCAATGTGAATGGAAAGGGAAACGCTCCCATGGACGAACAAGCACCGGCCATCTCACGAGCCATTGACGAAGAAATGGAAGAGGTAGGTCATAATTTTATTCAGTTGTTTAATTAACATTGCACACGTTTAGCTAGGAAAGAACATATCCCCAAACATGTTGGAGAAATCCGACGGAAATCTCGGCATTTGAATTCATTGTACATTTAAGTCTAAAGTAGGAAAGAAATGATTGATGGATATACTGTTTGCAATAGGAAAGAATGTCTGCTAGGGAAAATTTAGTTCGTCATGTTCATTCTATTTCCAATGTTGAACTAGTCTTGATCCCCCTCCTGATCACATGGGGCAGAGTTCCTGGTTAAGGGCTCTTGAATCCACGACTGATGGTTAAGCGGTGGATACCCACGTCTGCTGGTTAAGCGGTGGGAACCCACGTCTCTGCTGGTTGAGCGGTGGGAATGTCCATGTCGTGCTTTCTATACGGTGGACATACCTAGTTGTATGGGCAGCTAGGTGACAATGTGAGGAGTAAACTCTCACTGGAGGGGGGATGTTGTACCTCCAGAACATTGGAATTTTAATGAATAAGTTTGAGTAGAATTTTTACTAGAGTTACTGTCTTGGTGCCGTTTGCAATATTGGTTGAAGGGCTGTCTTAACGAACCTTGTGAATCGGAATCTAATCAAGGAACTTTTATGTTGAACAACTTTTGTGGTAGTAATTAGGGCACACAAGGAAGTGTGAGTGTGGGGGTGGAAAGTGGGGGCTTGGCTCAGGTTGCCAATGCCTTTGAGAAGGGTGGTCCCGATTGGTCGGGAACTCTCTGTCCCCATAGTGTTTAAATCGATACTAGTAATACTCATTGCCCCTCGAGCGGCGAAGTCTCAAGTGTACGTGCCTCTGAAACATGGGGAAAAAGGAACTCGGGATTTCTCTCCTCTTGGAAGGTGGGTCTTAGGATCGCTAGCTAGGTTAAGTACTCTTCCTCTGCGAGGTGGAGCTAGATCTCATTGCTAGTAGGCTCGAACTCAACTCACTTTGTGATGAGAGATCGTCCGCTAGCTGAACCCTAAACCACTTTGTTTGCTTCCGCTATAGATCTAGTGGCCACCAAGTTCACCATCAGATCCGCCGTTTGATACGGCGGGGTGGGGACCTCACACCTGGTATCAGAGCTATAGGTTTACGAACTGGAAAATGATGTTGTTTGAAATTTGAAAAAATAAGGGATAGAAGGATAGCTCGTACTCAAAGCTTGAGCATGATGTTTCCCATAATAATGACATTGGATTTGTCTAGTGGATTGTCTTCTGAGTGATGTTAAAGAGTTTTACTTGTTGAGCTTGTTGGGATTCAGTGGGTCCCACATGATGTTTTCTGAGAAGTTGTTGGTGCGACTAGTGCTGCGGGCAGGTAGCTTGTTGATGCACATAAAGTTATAAGTATGGATCAAAGCTCTCGAGTAAAGTTTTAAACATTATTTATCGGACAATTTTGGATGTATTCAATGGAATTTAAACTAAAGGTGAAATGGTTAAATCCTTTGTGATAGATGTACAGATTAAGTATGTTGGTTAAGCCCAAAAGTTAAATTTCTTCTTGAGTATGGAAAATCCTAGGTTCATTTGAGAAGAGTGCTATAGTAATGAGTTTTATACCATTGGATAGGCACCACCTGCTGCTCTCTAATCGGCAACGCAAGAGAAGAAGCTCCTCCTTAAACAAGCCCAGCCTCCACTCTTGAAGGGCGAGGGGGAACCAGATACCATATTCTTGAGTTTATCCAGATGTATTCCACAAGGCCTCCCAATTGTGAGCCAGATGGAGGATATTTCCTGCGACCCCAAAAACAAGGAGCTGGCACCCCTATTTTGGCATCCGTTGAACAGGCATTAATGAACCGCCCACATCGATCTCCATCTTTTGACACTACACCAAAACAAGTCATCCTTCACCCGGGTTCTGTTCTCCTTATTTCCCAAACTGACTTTGCTCCATTTACTTCGGGATATGGGACATCCTTTGAAGCTTTTTTTTTGTGTTGAAGCCCACCAATTGAAGTTGTCATTGTAACATACTCTGGTCTGTGGCTATCCTCCTCCAAGACAATATTTGCATCAACAAAAATTGGCCTCTTTTCTCTAATACTCTTCTCTTGGAGTATATTTCTATTCATTTCTGGACTATTGACACCCATTCAATGCATTGAAGAATGTGTGAGGTCAATTAGTTTCTTTCCAGATGCCGTGGAAGTAGATGAAGGTGGGTTCATGAAGCGATCTGCCAAATCTTTAATGCCGAGACCGGTGGAGCTCCCAACACCTTTCAAATAGGCATTATATTTCACACTTTGAAGCACAGCTAAAGCCATATCTGCACATGCTGCCTCATACAAACTTATGTGATCCTTGTAACCAACCGAGGCACGCATACTAGCATGTTTTGACTCATACAAGTTTGTGTTAGGAACAAAGATACCTGAAGCATCTTGTGATACAAATCTTTCCCCCCAATGAGGCACTCGTACATCCCACCAAGCAACTCATGTCTCCAATGAAGAAATCTCCCCTTCAATGGCCATTCCTGTTTTCCAAAATCTTCTAAGGTCTCCCTTACAATGCTTAGCCGCATTCTCTGTAGGTGCAGTTCTCCACTTGCGACACAAAATCTTGTGCTCCTCTTGAAATGCTGGATGAATGCACTTGACAGTATGCCGAACCATACTTTGCTCCCAATGAAACAAACATGATCTCTCTTTGTCTGGAGTAGACTTCTTTGCTCCCCCAAAATAAACAGTACGCACAACAATCCAATTGGCACTGGCTTCATCTACCATAAATCCCCTAAACTCTGGCTTATCAAAACCCTGTTGCTTAACCACATTGTTCAGCATCTTCCAAAATTCAATCTGAGCATATTTATTTTCCACCCTAAACTCAGTAGTTGCAATTGTGAGTAGCTCTCATATGTAAGGGTCGTAGACATGCGTTGACATAGTCGGCCATCCTTGAACATGATGAACATGATCAAAGTGCACCCACATTTGCTCCAAATTACCTCTAGGACGCATGCGATTCACCAAATCAACTCCACTGCCCGGTCCCTTAATTGACATTTTAAATACACGAGGTTGTACTTTATCACCCAATTGGCATGGAAAAAGGATACTATGGATAAAAGGATGTCTGCACTTTCTTTTCAAGTCAAGCACTACCTCAAGACCTTTTGAAGTGATATTCTTTGATCTTTTTGCAGACTCCAAACTTCGTTCGACTCTCCTTTTATTTGACAGGGGAGTCATACTGTCAAGGAATTCAGTAAATTCCAAATCTTCAATCATAGCACTTGCAGTTGAACCTGCTCCAATAAGCTTTTCCATGATAAGATCATTAGTGGTGGCCCGCTCAAATTGTTTCGCAGTCACCATAGGGTCCCGACTTGCTCGATTAAGCAACATTTCATCTATGTGACTTTCAACCATCCGACTCCTCCCTTTTGCACATGGATGATTATGTTCTCCAAGATGCAAAGCACACCTAGTACAATTATGCTTATCTCTAGGCAAACAATAGTAAATTACTGCAGGACATGTAGATACACATTCGGGAATTCGTACACAATGAGTGCATACCAGTGTGCCATATTTAGAAGAGATCAATCCTTTAAGTCTGGATTTAACAAGCTGACCTTGCCATTGAGACTCATTGAACATATTTGAGTGCAAATTAAATGGAAAATCAATGTTGATGCAGCACAAATTCCCAGAGCATCTACTAAATCTGACAATGCCATTAAAACTATCACTGCTACAAGTGACATACTCTATCCACATGTGACTATCATGTCTTTGCTCCATACCACTCATACCTGAAGAATTACTAGATGGCGGTAATTCAAAAGCAATATATCCATCATAATGAGCTAGTAGCTCATCAGTACAGACCGCTTTCTTGGCTTGATGGAGGGCAATATATAAATTGCTTTGCAATGGCATGCACTAAATCATGTCAATAACACTTGCATTGATCTCAGAGAGAGGTACTTTCTGGTCTTTCATGTCTTGAGAAACTCTGTCACTGCCAGCATCAATCTGATCCTCACTTCTCATATCCACGTTGTAGAACTGGTGTTGTTCATGATCAAGCATAAAAGTTTTCTCACCATCTGATGATATAGTAGCTTCTACCTTGACTTGCGGTCCAGATAATGTTAGTGGACAAAGACAGAAATTAGCATCACGAAGCTCAAAATGTTCTTGCAAAGAAGCAACTGTCAAAGAATAAATTCTGGTATCAAACATAAGCACTAGCTTTTGTCCACGCCCTGGACCAGAAACTGTAATGCATCTCCCCATGGGTTAATAGTGTGTTTAGCAGAAGGTAAGAATATCAAAGAGCAGTGCCATGGTTGTTTTTTATACAGCGAGTGTAAATAGAATAGATTGATATCCTTAAAATTCTATCCATAAGCACAAGCCGCCAGGAATATTGCACGTTTGTGTTCCCACGAACAACAATAATTATTTTATAAAATATATATTAAAAATAATTCACTATATAATATAGTCAAAACATGAAATATAAAGTGCTCAAAAAACGAGCCTGCTTTTAGTGTTAAAACACTAAAACAGAACCTGTTTTAGTTTTAAAAACACTAAAAAAACGAACCTACTTTTAATTTTTAAAACATTAAAAAACGACCCTGCTTTTAGTTCTTTGAGTTTTACAATTTTCAGTCAATCGAGCATATTAATGACAACCGAACTTCACCTACCGAGTTAAATGTCCCATGCACAATATCCCATGCCGAAGTTAAGGGTGTTTACACACTACTGGGTGTTTTTGGTTTATTAAATTCTAAGACACTCAAATTTCAAAAATTCCCAAAAAAGCCCTAATATTTTGTCACAAATTCCTAAAATGCTCTTCAAGTTTTTCAAAATTCCCAAAGTACCCCTTGTCGTGAGATTAAATTTCTTGAAAGGCAGAAAAACTGTAGCTTTTCATAAGAAGACTGACTGTCTATCAATACGAGTAATTGCTTTATTATTTTTAGTTATAATTACCCTTTTTGCATGGTAATTTGTGACAAACTACATGCTAAGAAATTAAAAACGGAGTCATGGTTTCACATTCTTTAATCAAGCTCGGAAAAAACCTAGATATAGTGTAATCCCACCTACAAATTTTGAAATTTACCTTTAAATTTTATATTTGAAGGTGAAAAAATTAGTGTAATTTGGTGTAGAAACCTTGAAATTTTATCAATTTACCTCCATTGTTTCACATATGTAGGTTTGCCAAGTTTTTGGAAAAAAGATTTTTTCAAGCACTGATACGCGGGCAACTCCACGCCATCATTAACTATGATCATTAGCTATACGTGGGCAACTCCATGCACTATAACTATTACCTCCTGAGAGAGAGAGAGAGAGAGAGAGAGAGAGAGAGAGAGAGAGAGAGAGAGAGAGAGAGAGAGAGAGAGAGAAAGAGAGAGATAGAGAACGATCATAATATGAAAGGGGCCCTGTAGGCCCCTACTGTAGTTTTTTAAAGCAATTCACAGGTCTAAAGCTTCAACAGCGCTCTCTCTCATCTCTCTCTACGGTATCTCTGATGCCGCTTGCTGCTTTGTTTGAGCCTTTCACACCAAGCCTTTCACGCCTCTTGCCTCAGGTTCCTTTCACGCCAAGCTCTTCATGCATCTCGCCTCAGGTTTCCTCTCGCCTCTTCCCTCCACCTGCTCGCCACCAAGCTCCTTGCTTGCGCCCACTTGAGGCTTTCTTGGCTGCGCTAATTGAGTGCACCGGCCTGTTGCATATCTAATGAGTTAATCTCTCAAGCCCTTAACGTTCAGCCACCTTCACAACTCGAATCAAGTTTGGAGCTCGGAGAAGGGAGAAGGGAGTCTAACTCGGCCATGGGGAGAAGGGAGTCTACCTCGGCCCGAAAACCTCCTGCCAGGTAGATTTGTAAACTACCTGTAGCCCTCCACGCCGGCGTGGATGGCTTCAGGTAGTTTGTTTTTTCAATGTTTTAAGGCTATGTTTGTAAGTCTTATGTTTTAATTAAAATGAGAAGCGTTCTGTAACTCTAACTCTTCAATTGGAATTTGAACCTTTCTGTAACTGTAATGCTCTCTGTAAAGCCCAAGAGAGATGTTGGAGGGGTGGTGCACCCCCCGCAAAGAGAGAGAGAGAGAGAGAGAGAGAGAGAGAGAGAGAGAGAGAGAGAGAGAGAGAGAGAGAGAGACCTTCTAGCCAGTGTATAGCAGAATCATGGCGGAAACTCAAACCAAAATGCTTGTGTTGGGATAAGTTGCCAAGGCTCTGCCAGGACTTCTATGTAGCTTCCTTATCATTATGATTCTAAGCCTAAACTACCTGTAGCCATCCACGCCGGCGTGGATGGCTAGAAGGAGTTTTGAATGTGAAAATCTACGTGTTTATAAGCTCTCTCTGAGAATCTTTAGAGCTGCAAAGCTTCTCTTAAAACTACCTGAAGCCATCCACGCTGGTGTGGATGGCTAGAAGTAGTTTCTTGTGACATTGGTTTAGGGGTAGTGATTCATTTTTGCATTGAATTTAATCATGTTTTATTAAGCTAAGTAAGCTTAGTCAAGCTATCCACGCCAACATGGATGTCTAGAGGGAATTTTTGGAGATTAATTTTTATAATTGACCATGCTTTTTTGAAATTGTTAGCTCCCCTCTAGAAATCCAAGCCGACATGGATGCTTAGGTGGAGATCAATAAGATAAAGTTTTGATTTTTTGAATTGCCTCTAGGCATCCGCGTCGGCATGGACGCCTAGAGGGAATTTTAGTGAAGTAATTATTGTTTTGCAAGTCCTTCAATTCGTGGACGAGGTCGCAGAGGGAGACGGCTTTATTCAACTCAAGCTTCCAGTATCTTAGAGAGCAGTGATCAAATAAGTGCAGTCTCTATCACAGATATGACAGATGGTTTGGAGACACAGGAGGAGGAGATGCAAAGTCGAGACTTGGGGCTTGGCTCCATAAATGAAGTTGATGAATCTCTTGCCCCACAAGAGGCATGTTTTCAAATAGTGCCTTATGTCGTAAGAGATGAAGTAGCAGTAGAGACTGAGACAGGGGAAGAGCACAAAATTTACATGCATAGAGGACAAGATATTCTTCAATGTACTCGCATGTTCAGTTGTTTTGACTGTCCACCAATTCCTTTATGTCGATTGATCCCTTATGCAAGAGTGAGGGGCTTACGAGATGACGTTAGTGGATTGAAAGTTGCTTTTTCAAAGGAGGGCTACATGCAAGAGAAAGGAGCTTTTATTGTTTCAGTTTGGAATTGCAAGAAGGAGGAAGCTTATGTGACGGGTATTTCATTTCTTTGCTTTGGTCTTTCCTACTCTCTATTTCTATGTTGTTTTTTGTTTTTCTCATAAATAGTAGTTGAGTGTGCTTTTATGCCTATGATTATCTTTTTTGCAGAGGACCTTCTTTCTTCATGGGACCCAATATGGGTTGATATACATAAAGAGTTTTAAATTGATCTTTCTAAAAGACCAAATCTTCAAGTTCTCTCTAATAAAATGTTCTATGTTTGGGAGGGTAATCATAGAACGGTCGCTTGGGTGGCTGCTATTAAAGAGAGATTCTCAGTTGATCAAGAGAAACATTGTAGTGTTCTTTGTATAGTTATTGATCCTACTCAAGTGCCAGAGATAGCTCTGCTTAGTAGCTTGCAAAGAATGAATTTGTAAGCTTCATGACTTTCTATATATTTTAGTAGAAATTTTCTATGTTGTGTTTTTGACTTTGTATATATTGTATATGACCTTGGAATAGCATGAATACACATGCCCTTGTAGTCACGCATCTTAGGGATGAGCTTGTCAACTGCTCCCACATTTGGGCAGCAGATCATGAAGCCTATGTAACAGGGCTACCAGAAAAAGATCAAAAGTTGATTACTGCAGTCTGTAAGAAATACTCGAAGAGTGTGGAGCCTTGGTATCCACTTACTCGTCGATACTTGGGAAAGCTCTTATACGATGTGAGTGTCTTTGGCTTGCTTTTTTGGAATGATCTTATATTTTCTTTTTGTGAAAATTACATATATTAAATTTTGTATTGAAGGATAAAATATGCAAGTAATTGAGCCAAAGAGTATGTGCTTGCTTTTTGCAAATTATTTATTTTTAAGTATGTGTTGAAGGTTCAAATGTCCAAGAAATTGAGCCAAAGAATAGAGCAAGCTAGGCACACAATGACAAATGAAGAACTAATAAAAGAGGAGGAGAAAATATTGAATGATTTAGCACTCAAATATGGAGAGCGCGTTGGGAAGGTGGTTGAATTATTTTTGTTTTGGGTGTTTTGCACATAGTGTAATAGCCGTTTAAACTTGGTTTTCTATTCGTTCCTCAAAAACTGTAGTTGCTAAATATTGTTGATCCGAATCTTGGACCGGATTGGATGGTTCGAGTTCTTGCACTCAAATGGGGTCCTGATAGTTGGGCTACGCTTGAGAAACTGAACTTGATTGCTATGCATGATGCTCCTGTCTTGAGCAAACTGTTATGGGTTTCCTTGCTTGAGGCACATAAGATTACTAGATCCTCTTTTGGTTTAAAGAAATGATATCATGTGTATCGCATGTGAGTAAAGTTTCTTTTGACTTTCAAGAATCTTTGATGTAGAGTTTCTATTTTTTGTGATTATTTCAGTTTTTTCTCAACTTCCTTGATATGTAGTTGGATCTGTAGAGAGGGCCTTCTACAAAGTGATGCATGGTTTTTAGGACCCCTTTTGAAGATGCAATAAAGGCACAGCCAGTTGTTGGGGAGATGAGGATACTCTAGTCCAAGGGATCTCGAAAGAGAAGAAAAATCTACTTCACAAGCACCAAAGAGTAAAAAGTGCCATGGACAGAAGATACGTGGGAACGAGCTCTTATGCATGCCTACAGCCTATATCTTACAGAATAGCCCATTCTAGGTGTGAATTTCTAGTGAGATTTACACGAGGATGTTCGTGTGGACTCACAGCACAGTATACTCCATTTTCACTTTTTTATCGGCAGTAAATATTTTTTACCACAGTAAATATTTTTTACCTACAGTAAATATTTTTCACCTACATGGTAAATACAAATCACTTTTTACCTACAGAAACTTTTTTTACCCATGGTAAATATTTTTTACTGCACCATAAGTATTTGGTAGGTAACAGTTCACTGTTACTAGAAGCAGTGATTGGGCATCAAAAATGCAGTTACAGGAGGAGAAAAGGAGAAAATCTTATGGTAAAGGTGAGTCAACAGGGATAAAGACTTTTGAGTTGAAAAGAGACATGCTGATTTTTTCAAAGAACACATGTCAAAAGAAGCCATGGTTGAGAATTGTTTGAGAATTGGATATTCAGGAGGACCCAGCAGGTCCCCCCCTGACATGTGCAGAACCTCCAGTTTCAACAGCCACCTTACGTGCTCTTAAATGCTGGTCAAGGCCTTATCCCCATGTGTCACAATAAAAAAAATCAGCATTTATCCTCCCCTCTCACATCACTCTAGAGAATATCTTGATGGTGACATATCAGGTGACCTCAATCTGTTGACCACCCTAAGCAAAAAGTAACCCCAATCAGCGGATTTAAGCATGTTTATCCCTAATCCTAAACCCTCTCAGAAACCTATATAAGGAGGCCCTCTCTCACTCAAAACCAACACTTCACCCACTTCACCAAGCAACGAAGCTATGACGACATTGCTCACAACGAGGAGCTATGGATGGAGCTCTACTCTCTCTCCCTCTCTCTCTCTCTCTCCCTCTAGTATGCTACATTACTAGCCCTAAAACCTAAATAAGGAGTCTTCTCTCATGCTCCATGGCCACCATCCTCGCCATCATTCTCTAAGGTATTGATGTGTTGCTAGTAGGATCATACCTACTTGCTGGGTTGATTGTTTTTGACAAGGGATTATGCCATCCTTGGCTTGCTTCTCTATATCCTTGTTATGTATGATCAGATGACGTTGTATTGTTAAGCTGATGTCTTGTGTATATATATGCTACATAAGGTCCCTAGGATTTGCTTCTATGTGTTTTTCCATATGTTTTGATGCCATCATAATGCCAGAAGTCTCACTTGCCTATGTGCACTATGCGTGAGGTCCCTAAACCTCTTAATTTAGGGTGGTGCCCCCTTTGTTTTGTTCTTTTGCTTGTTTGCAGGAGCCGTGGTTTGTGGAGTGTGCACGAGTATAGAGGCCACCCGATTGCACTGCTCTTTTTCCCGCTATCATTTTGGTGCCCCCACTGAGGAGGGCTACACAGACCTTCAGTCCACAAGCAATGAAGATGTGCAATCTACAACATGGACGAATGGCGTGAGGAGTTTGCAAATTGGAGAACAGAAGAGGAGGAGGCTTTAGAGGCCTTAAAATCTTTCATGGAGGTCTTGTTACCAGGTTGCAGTGTCATTGAAATCAAAGAAGTAAGTTCTTCTACATGCCTTGTTCGTGATCGTCGCCAACGAAGGAGAGTAAGAAGAGGAGCTTGATATACCTCTCCTCTCAACCTATGAGTGCTCAAGAAACCTCCAACGCACACGAGCTTGAAATATTCTACATCAACATACACGAAGGTACTGTGACACACATTAATGGAAGAGAAAGCATCACCAGACCTCTCTTTCCTGAGGAGCCAACTAAGAGGAGGAAGATCACCTCTACACCTAAGTGGCCCAAGGCCGCAGCGCGTGCTCAAGCGTAAGGTAACATTTGGCTTAATCTCATTAATAAGGGATTACATGACCACTACAGGCAAGAAAAAGGCTAGTGAGCAACCAACTTCAACCTCCAACTTGCAACCACGACTCTCACCCCTAAATCCTCCTGAAGCAAAGAGGCGAAGGCTTGCCTACAAGATTGCCACCCGTCTACGAGTGCTCCTAGTGCACTTTGTGAATCCAGACACCACCAATCCCAATCCAACCTCCTGTCCGCATGAAGATCACTTTGGATATTGTCCAAAGTGCTTTGGAGACCGGGTGAAAAGCCTCCCTGCCCTACCTTTGCTGCTAATTTTCAAGAAGTTATCTCAATCTAAGGAAACTATCTTAGTTGATGATGTGCTGCACATTAATGGTGTCACTTTCATTCGTCATGCTGATTATGGTAATAGCATCCAATTGTTGCTTGCTAAAAGGCTCAGCATTGTACAAAGTGTTGCCATCACGCCTTACGTCTTCACAGATGCATCAGGAAGAGTTGAAGTGATCTGAGGTGCTGACCTTCTGTGGCTGATCAGGCTCATTGGTCCCAAGGTGGTGCAACTAAGCTAGGCTCTTGTGTGTAAGTATGGATGCCAATAATGAGAATGATGATCCCCGCATGTTTCCTTTCCATTTTGTGCATCATATCCATGTGAATATTTGTATTGATAGAAAAATCTTTTATCAGCAAAGAATAGCCCTATTGTTTGGAGCCGAGAGACTTGGGGAAATCTTGCGCTCTCCTCATCCTGTCATTCTACCCTTACTAGACTATTACCATTCCTTTGATGTGTCGATCTTCATCCTATTTTGAGCTAAGTTGTGCTAAAGCTTCAAATTGTAATTACCATACTCTATTTTAAAATAAATTGGAGCTGTTTGTGTAATTGTTTACTCTCTCACTTATGGCCTTCCCTAATTTTTATGGTAAGCCTGGGGAGGTTGCTCCAGACTTTTTGGATAATTTGGAAATGGCCTTTCTGGTATCGAGAAGGGATGACGAAGCTACTAAGTTAAGGGCCTTTCCTTTGGTCTTGAGGGAAGGTGCAAAATTATGGTATCAAACTTTGGCACCTGAAGAAAGAAGAGACTGGGAGTCCTTAAAGATGGCCTTCATCGAAGAATTTCGCCGCCATGAGCCTCCAGAGGAGATATGGAGACAGCTCTTAGAGCTACGCCATAACATCACCCAATGACTATAGAAGCTATGAAGGAAAGCTTTCCAACCTGTGGGAGAAATGGTGTGCATCACTAGGTGAAGGAGAAAGGGCGCCAGAATGCCTAAAGAAGGACTGTTTCCTGGCAGGGCTTTACCCCATCCTTCGAGAAAAGGTAAAAGGTAAATTCCCAGATACCTTTGATAAAGCTATGACTTATGCAAGGGAGAAGGATAGGAAGTTAAAATTCCAAGCTCAACTACAAGGGGGAATGGAACCTCCACCGCTAGCTCAACCTACGGCAAGGGTAGTAGCAGGGACAGGAGCAACAGACCAAGAGTCCTCTCAACAAGAATTACTTCAACAAATCACCAATCAACTAGAGAGCCTGTCCATCAATCTGGTTCAAGGTGTAAGGGCTCCCCAGCCAGGAAATGAACGAAATAGACAAGAAGGACAAAGGCAAGCACGTGAGTACATTTGCTACAACTGTGGAGAGGTAGGTCACGGCATGTATTATTGCCCCCATCCACGACGCTATCAAGGAAATGGTAATCAAAGACGGCCTCCTCGCCAGCAAGTCACTCCTCCTCGAGCTAGGCCACTAAATGGACAAAATGCACACGTGGCTCCACCAATCCAAATATTGAGACCCCCTCCTCCACCACCACAAGCACTAGCAGAGATCCCTCCACTACCATCGGGAGGGGAGGACAGGGCTGTCTCTGTCATAAGTCTTGACAATGGTAAGGATAAAGAGAAAGAAAAAATGGAGGAAGCTGTTGCCATGCCAATAAAGAGAGTTAGGAGACAAAGAACTGATGAAATGGAAGCTTCAGAGCCGGATAAAGGGAATGAGGGTTCCTCCCAAGTGATAGGAGACAAGAAAAGGAAGAGTAGGTCAAGGAGGCACATAGGAGTAGAAGACTTTCCACTTGGGGTAGGATCCATACCTTACAACCTAGTAGCAGATGTGGGTAAGCAAGGACCAAAGATTTCGTGGCAGCAACTCCTCCACCTTTCCCCAAAGATGCGTAGAACCTGGTCTAAGATGGTCAGCACCAGGAGGGCTAAGGCAAAGTCAGTTGGGTCTATTAGTGCAAGAGGCATGAAGGATATCGTGCCAGTCATTGATGCAAAGATTAAGAGTCAGCAAGTCTCCAATGTGTACGTAGATGGTGGAGCCGAGATTTGTGTTATGACAGAGAAATTAATGCACAGGTTGGGTTTGGAAGTAAACGAGCAAACTTCCTTACAAGCTAAGATGGCAAATAATGTAAGGGTGGCTTGTGTGGGAAAGGTTAATGGAGTGAAGGTTTCAGCTTTTGGTGTGGCAATCTCAATTGATGCTTATGTGATCCCAACTAAGGGGGAGGGCTATCCGCTAATCCTTGGAAGACCTTGGCTTATGGCTATGAAAGCTAGGCAAGATTGGGAGACAGGTTCCCTTGAGTTGCGACCAAATCATAAGGTAGGTGGCAAGCAACAAAAAATTGTGTATGACATGAAGGAGGGTAGACAAAAAGAACTAGAGATGGAGACTTCTATGAATGAATGGAGCACAAGCAGCTGCTCTTCATCTGAGGATGAGTCATCTGAGGAGGATGCTAGTTCTTTGGAAGTCATGGGTATAATACTGCGAAACCCAGAAGGAGAAGGTGTTCAAGACTCTCTAAACAAGGAAGAAGCCACAGGCTTAGAGGAGATGCTAGCTAAGGACCTACTAGAAGAAGAGAGAGAACCCTATTTGAAGGTACTAAAGAAGCATGCTGGCCTCTTTATAATTGATTACGAGCACATTAAAGGAGTGACGGTAACCCAACACCATATAAAGGAAAGTGCCATCAACCTTGTTGGTGATGAGGTATTTGCACAGGTTGAAGCTCTAGTAGGTCATGTTTCTGAGTATAAAGAGATGGTTGTGGAGACGTTTACAGAGGGTTTGGATACAGGTTTGAAAAGTGATCAGGTTTGCTTGGCTATGCAGCAAGTGGAGGCAAATGGTAGGGTCTTGTTATGTTATGTGATGCTATGGATACATGTGTTATTGGAGGTTGCTTTACATATATTTTTGTGTCAATGGCGAGGTTTTTTTGAAGTGGACTATACCATGGAGGGTTCTGTAGCAAATGGTAGGATAGCTGCTTATGATTCAGGTTTCTCAAGTGATGGCAAGTATGCTTATAGTGGACACGAAGGATTATGGATGCAGGGTGACGAAGCTCCGTGCTATAAAGAGCTGGAAGGGTGGCCTGTCTATTGGCCTACAAGTGCAAAGGAAGGCTTGGATATACATGTTTTACAGGTTGATGGCAATGAGCAATGCTTTACTTTTGATCCAGGTGGATTCTACACCATGCGTGGGGGAGCTTTGAGCTTTCCATTTGACCCTGGAGGGTGATGCAGTAGCAGATGCTTTTTTCTCTATCTCTATCCTATCTATGTAGCCACTATACTATCATTTTTCTTATACAGTCTATAGCTCTATGTTATATAATTCTCTCTATACAGTCATCTTTTACCTAAATAATACTATGGTTGAGCATGAATGCTCAACGAGGGGTTGGGCAAAAAAAAAAAAAAAAAGGAAAAAAAGAGAAGAAGAAAAAAAAAGAGAATGCTACCAGTGAAAGCGGATATTGACAATGGATGGGGTATTGCTTTCAAGGGTCTAGGAGACCAGTTGTTAGTCATGGATGGATACAATTATTCATCAGAAAGGACTAAACAGGGTGCATCAGCCAAGAAAGCAGTCACATGGAAAATTCAATTAGTACCAGGTGGGTAAGTATTCAAGAGAACCCTATTGTAGCACAACCTACAGCTAGAGGCATCAAATACCTCTAGCTTAAGGGGGAGGGCTATATGATGCATGGTCTTTAGGACCCCTTCTGAAGATGCAATAAAGGCACAGCCAGTTATTGGGGAGATGAGGATACTCTAGTCCAAGGGATCTCGAAAGAGAAGAAAAATCTACTTCACAAGCACCAAAGAGTAAAAAGTGCCATGGACAGAAGATACGTGGGAACGAGCTCTTATGCATGCCTACAACCTATATCTTACAGAATAGCCCATTCTAGGTGTGAATTTCTAGTGAGATTTACACGAGGATGTTCGTGTGGAGTCACAGCACAGCATACTCCGTTTTCACTTTTTTACCGGCAGTAAATATTTTTTACCACAGTAAATATTTTTTACCTACAGTAAATATTTTTCACCTACATGGTAAATACAAATCACTTTTTACCTACAGCAACTTTTTTTGCCCATGGTAAATATTTTTTATTGCACCATAAGTATTTGGTAGGTAACAGTTCACTGTTACTAGAAGCAGTGATTGGGCATCAACAATGCAGTTACAGGAGGAGAAAAGGAGAAATCTTATGGTAAAGGTGAGTCAACAGGGATAAAGACTTTTGAGTTGAAAAGAGACATGCTGATTTTTTCAAAGAACACATGTCAAAAGAAGCCATGGTTGAGGATTTTTTGAGAATTTGATATTCAGGAGGACCCAGCAGGTCCCCCCCTGACATGTGCAGAACCTCCAGTTTCAACAGCCACCTTACGTGCTCTTAAATGCTGGTCAAGGCCTTATCCCCATGTGTCACAATCAGACAAATTAGCATTTATCCTCCCCTCTCACATCACTCTAGAGAATATCTTGATGGTGACATATCAGGTGACCTCAATCTGTTGACCACCCTAAGCAAAAAGTAACCCCAATCAGCGGATTTAAGCATGTTTATCCCTAATCCTAAACCCTCTCAGAAACCTATATAAGGAGGCCTTCTCTCACTCAAACCCAACACTTCACCCACTTCACCAAGCAACGAAGCTATGACGACATTGCTCACAACGAGGAGCTATGGATGGAGCTCTACTCTCTCTCCCTCTCTCTCTCTCTCTCTCTCCCTCTAGTATGCTACATTACTAGCCCTAAAACCTAAATAAGGAGTCTTCTCTCATGCTCCATGGCCACCATCCTCGCCATCATTCTCTAAGGTATTGATGTGTTGCTAGTAGGATCATACCTACTTGCTGGGTTGATTGTTTTTGACAAGGGATTATGCCATCCTTGGCTTGCTTCTCTATATCCTTGTTATGTATTATCAGATGCCGTTGTATTGTTAAGCTGATGTCTTGTGTATATATATGCTACATAAGGTCCCTAGGCTTCGCTTCTATGTGTTTTGCCATATGTTTTGATGCCATCATAATGCCAGAAGTCTCACTTGCCTATGTGCACTATGCGTGATGTCCCTAAACCTCTTAATTTAGGGTGGTGCCCCCTTTGTTTTGTTCTTTTGCTTGTTTGCATGAGGCGTGGTTTGTGGAGTGTGCACGAGTAGAGAGGCCACCCGATTGCACTGCTCTTTTTCCTGCTATCACAAAGGATTTTTGATAGGGCCACAAAGTTTGTGGAGGACTTGAGCAACTTTGCTGGTGGTATTTTTTTGCCTCATGATTGCTCTCTTGCCTCTTACTTTGAGGAGCTGAAGTTTGAAGCACGACCCTATCTTTATCCTTTGGAGACCTCTCTTGAAGCTAAGACAAAAGATGTTGACAAGCAAGCTATGAAGAAAGTGGACACGGTACCCATGGCATCTCAGCGGGCTAGCCTACAAGTGAAGCTCATCATACTTTTATTTCAATATTTTCATAATTACGAAGTGTGTAGTGATGTTATTTTGTTATTTTGTTATTTTGTTTTATATTTCTATTATTCTTGGTTGGAAAAGGCTTTCTATCAGGGATTCCATTCTTGGCTAAGCAGTGGGCACAACTAGCTACTGGGGAAGGATGCATGTACTCCCCTTCCATGCATAAGCTCACTACTTGGGAGATGGAGGCATGTCCATGGTGGATAGACATGGATTCTGGGCATGTATTGGCGAGAGAGAGAGAGAGAGAGAGAGAGAGAGAGAGAGAGAGAGAGAGAGAGAGAGAGAGAGAGAGAGAGAGAGAGCTTCACGATACTATGAGAGTTGGTGGCACATCCGTCGATGTGCCTCTCCCTCTTAGAGTGGACGAGGTTATATCCGGTAAATGGCTTATACAAACATACTTTGTATAATCCATGATGTCATGGCTTATATCTTATCATGGATTATACAAACATACTTTTGTGGTTGGGTTTCTGAATATGGGCACCATGCATAATATAAGCTCCTACAACTCTTCTATTATGCCATGTGAACTTCTCTTTCTCTCAAGAGAAGAGCTCTCCCTTCAAGACAAGGTTTAGCTTCTAGCCTTGCCTTGATTGAATTACAACAGTGCACTTAGAGAACTCACTTGCCTTTGTTAAAGTGACATGTGGATACTCTTTGTTCCAAATTCGACAGAAAGAAGATTGAGATAATTTCTTCTCATAGCCCATTTGGTCCAGTGTTGTGTTGATTTTGCTTAAAATGTCAACTTGTTTGTACATTGATGGAATCACTAATTGAGTCTCTCTTGAGCCATCTAGTAGTTTTTTTCTTCTATGTTGCATCTTCTCAGAGTTTTTATCCACAAATTCATTTAACAACGCTCTTGCTAAACTAGTATGTTGAAGTTCTCTTCTCAATGTACATGTGTTACCATGCACATACTGGCACACACTGTTTTCAAAATTTTCCTTGTAGTGGTAAAATGATGTCTTTGGTTTTCCATGTAGCTCATAACATGCTCTCTAGCAAACAATAGAGCCATTTATCTTGAATTGGTATCGCATCTTCTCATCTTTTTGATAGCATATAGATAGAACATCATATACATCATTTGTGGGTGCTTTTTGAGACTCTCCCCAAAATTATTGCCGTAATCTTGTCACCAAATCACGATCTACAAACTGACATAATTTTTTTCCACAACAATCAATGCATGAAACCCTTTGAATTGACTCAGTTGAAAGATAAAAAGTAGAAGTTGGTGCTGCTTGCACTTTTTGAGTCTTGTTGATGAAATTGTATTGTCTCTTCCTTAGCAAAGGGGATCAACGCTACCATCAAGTTTCTAAAATAGCACCTTGGACACTTTGATTTCTCCAAGATTCTTGTATTGACATTTCAAACTCTCGGCTTGTAATAGGTATTGCATATGTAACTAGATGTTAGCAGGTCGCCGCGACGGACGTTTGCAGCATAGCTCTTTTGTACTAACATAATTTCACTATGCAAGGAAGCGACTCGAGATGGGGCACGGAGACTTAATGAGAGTGTTGATCTCACCAAAGTGAATACAGAGGGATACTCATTCTACGACAAAAGCAAATCAACCACTTCCTAGTCAGAAAATCAATATGCATCCAATCTCACCGCTATAGGTCATCACACATTTTCAGCATCGAAAGGAATTTGGAATGCAAAAAAACTTAAGGAGAGGTATCACAACACCGAGGGGCACAATCCTACCAAGTTCTATCACCAATAGGAAGGTACATAAATCACAATCCATCACAAAAAATGTGCAAAAAATTAAAACATAACTACTCGGAAAGGTCCCCCTTAAGCATAGAAACACTTATCCATAGTCAAGACATCAAAAAACAACCATTTTAACCTTCAAATCAATGCATTTAGCTCACAAGCAAAGCATCACGAACCACAACAGAATTGAAAATGGTTATACTTAGATTGTAGAGCAAGAGACAAAAACACAATGTGCTATTCGGAAATGAATTTTGATTACCAGTCCAGGAGTAAAGAGGATTACAATTTGTAGCAGCAAGAAGCTCTCACAGTGAAAGTTTTCAAATCTTCCAAGATAATGATATCTCTTTAGTCCAAAGTAAGGGTTTTGACTTAAAGGTTAAGGGATATTTTCCACGGCCATTCGGCCACTTACAAGGGTGTACACTTAGAGAGGTTGAGAGGGTATGTCAAATTACATTACAATTACAAATCATCATAAGCTGAATCACACGACTTCTTTCTAAAAATTGAGTGAGTGTTTACAGGGTTTGGTGTGCATCCACCTGTATCCACCAGACATTCCCCCCTTCCTATTCATTGCATGTACTTGTGCAATCCATCTCTGAGTGTAGTCTATTGTCTTCTCTCAAGCATTGTAGTGAGGTTTCTGAACTTCTGAACTCTTGCTTCAATCTCTACTTTGGTGGCCAACTCTCTAAAAGGATTGTTCCTGAGAGTACTTTGATAGGCATATGACGTGCTGACAGATCTGTTGTCATGGGATTGAATATGGAGGAGTCCACTTTGAAGAAGCCGGTCATGAAAGCCTCCTCAAAGGTCTACATGTAATGAGAGGGTTGGAACATGACTCTTGCATATAATCCCATGATGACATTCCTGCTTGGGATTTCTATCTCCATATTCCAGCAAATGCCTCTTGCGCCTTCCACAAAGATTTACCAGGGATGCTCTGGTGCTTCTATATCATTGAAAGATGTAATGCAGGTGATGAGCATCTTGTCAATCTTCACAAGCATCTGGCATGCGAGATCCAGGATCTCCTTCATCATGTTGATCACCCCTTTGAGAGTTTGAACCATATACTGCTCAGAAAATTGGTTGTTATTGAGTGGCTTTGTGATAACCGGGTAGTTCAGCACCTTCAGCCTTTTGCTTTGCCAAGAGTAAAAGCTTTCCCAGGATCGCCGTCTGTTGATGGGACAATAAGTTGGGTCAATATTGAGAATGATGGGGAGCGTTCCTGTAATAAGTTTCATATGTTGGTCTTTGCTCAAACCATTTATTTTGCAGAGAGGTTGATTATCAATGATTGTCTGAATCTGAATTTCCGTGATAGGAACCTCCCTGTAATCCCCTCTGCTGTTTGGTTCAAGTTCTGGTAGCATTTTTGGCTGCCATAATCTAGCCTCTTGCCGCATCAGTGGCAAGGCGATCATCTCATGCATGCACGAGATTCTTTACCACCTCATCTGGAGTAATCATGAGGAGGGAAATCGATTCCAACACTTTTAGCTCATACTGGAGATAGGCTTTGTGCAAGGGATTCTTTACTTCTAAGATCCTAGGCTAAATTTCATCCTTGGCCGAATCCGAAGTGGATGTCGTGGCTGGATCTGCACATTTCTGTGTTGCTTTCCCCGTGCTGGTAGTGGGAACCTCTGTTTGATGAGCCTCAAATGTGGAATTTTCAAAACCTCCTTCTTGCTCAAAGTCTACTAGGGCTTGTTGATGCTTTGCCCGACTGGCCCTCAGAGTCTCTAAGTCCCCTCTTGCGTCAGCCAACTGCTTCTGCAATTCTTCGATTTCTTTGTCTTTGGATTTTTGTAGGGCCTTATGTCCTACTGTCATGATCTATCTATCATACTTTTCGTGAACCATGGCTTCTTTTAAATCTTCAATCTCTTGGTTTAAGGAGCCTAGATCTTGCAGTCATCGTTGAGGAGGAGGGGGTCTCTTGTATGGCAAGGAGCTGAGTTAGAGTCCTGCTAACCACAGCATATGAGCCTTGCAGCTTCTCATTTTGTTCTTTTTCTTTGGTTAGATCCTCCTTGAGGCGTTGCTGCTCGACTTGCAGTGTGGAGTTTCCCTCGTTAAACTGTTGCAACTCCTTGTAATAGTAGGCTGCATTTTCTTGTTCCCTTTGCAACTCCGATTGGGCTTGGAGTTGTGCTTTCTCTAATGCCTCTATACTTTTCTTTAGCTGCAGAGAATCTTCTACTGCCTTAGATGCGTCTTTTTTTGTATCTTCCAACTCAAGCTCACGCAAATTGTAAAGAGCCCTTTGACATTGAAACAGGAGCTTGATCTGCTCTAAGTGAGCATCAATGTCAAATGACTTGACGATTTTCGCTCCTTCCTCCGTTGTAGCTTGTGATCAAGGCGATCTTGGCCTCTGCTGGCTTTTTTGGCCCTAATCTGATTTTCCAACCTCATTAGTTTTCTTTTCTTTCCGTTTCGGATCATCTGGAGCTCCAGAGGTTGTGATGGGCTTTGGTTGTGTTGCCTCCATTTCTTGATCTGCGTTTAGTTCTGACTGTCTCTTCTCCGCTCCTTGCTCTGACAAGTCTTCAACTTTTTCTTTCTCTTTTACTGTAGTCTCTGGAGGTGCCCTAGTGCCCTTGAGAGAACCAAACTGTTGACTATGCTGGTCATGCGTGTCTTGCTGTTCCTCCCCTTGTGAGTTGTCTTCCACTTTTTTACTTTGAATAGATTCATCAGATGATTCAAGATCATCGATGTGTGGCTTCTTTGCTTCTTCTTTTTCCCTTTTCTTCATTTTTCGCTTGAGTTTGTTATGGATTCGTTGCCGCATGGCGCTGGCAATCTCACATTTTTCCTTAGCTTCCTATCTTTTCTGCTGCTTGATCCTTTCCAAAGCAGTTTTCTGCCTGAGTAGTAGTGGAACATTTTGTTCTTCTTCCTCCTCTTTTTTATCATTAGCCTCTATTCCTTGTGTTCTTTTTTCTTCATGCTTCTATTAGCGGAGCCTTTCCCTCAATGCCTGTGCTTCTTCCATTGTCTTCCTATCATGAGTAATTGGAATAGCTTTTGCCACATGCGCATGTTTTTTTTCGAATCGTGTATATCCTAGAGTGTACTGGCTACCGTGATCCTCCTCTGAAGACTGGTACTTCGAAGGAGTGTCTCTCTGTTGGGACCCAGCTTCCTGGCTACTCCGAGTATCTGTCTTTTGGCTATCCGAATCTCTTAAGGTTGAGATTTGCCTCGTCTGCATAAATTTTGGTTTTGGCCTAGTGGAAGGTCCGTGGTGGAAGGTCCGACTACAGGTCTTATTGCTCTTTTAGACCTGTGAGGATCAGATCTATCTGTGCTTCTATTCGTGGTAGATCATCAATCATCCCCAGTGCGTGATAGGCAATCCACATCAACATTGGTCCCACGTTCATGTAGGCCTTGCTTCTTTGGCTCCCCTTTAGATTAGCTTCGACAATGTTGTCCAATATGATAATTGTCAAAGTCACAACTGACCACTCTTCTCTCTGCCAAGCCCATTGCCATTACTACCTCCATGTGCAACAATGGTTCTATATATCTGGGTGGCTTCTGCACTTTGAAGTGTTGTGATATAAGGCGCAACGGCAATTCAGTTTTTGAGTATATCAAATCTTGATATGTCAGCTTGTGGCCTCGTTGCTTCAGGAAGGCTTTATCATTATCTATTGCCTTTGTCTTTTGCAATAGATTGTGAGTCCCTTGCTACACGTGGAGGGCTTCATTAGTTATCTCTACTGTGATCTTTACCTTAACTACTGCCTCATCCTTGTCGGTCAGATTTGCTTCCGCATTGTATTGAATTGAACTTATGAGCTCATGAAGTCCGTTCCCCAAGGAGGTAATCGTAGGAAGCTGTCTAATTCTAGGCACCTGCCCCCTGCTTTCACTTCTAGTTTTTGGTGCAATGTCCACATTTCTTGTGGGAAGATAGTGGCCTTTACTATTTCTCCGTCTGTGGCTTGAAACCTTTCAATGAAGATGTTATTCGGTATTGCTTCGAGTAGCTGTTCTATGATATGAGCTTTCTCATTTGAGGAGATATTTGTTATCTCATAAGATGCAGCATTCCACTCCTTTTGTGCTTTTCTTTGAGGCATCTTGTGGTCAATTTTAGCAATGAAACCAGACTTCAGCCATTGATCAGAACTATCGAAACGTTGCAAACTTGACCATAAAATGAAAAATGAGCGTAACTTTGTCAAAACTACCCCAAATTTCATCAATGCATCTAGGATTACTATAGGAACAAGCATAATGTGAGAGATGAATTTTGCCAAAAAGGAACATGGATTGCGATCCATGTTGGGAAGAATTTTGAAATTCCAACCAGGGGAAGTTGCTCCTGGGCATATAGAGATGCTACTGTGCAATTTTCTCTGGATTTAGGGTTTGAGGTACATAGATCGCGATCCATGTTGGGAAATATTTTGGAAATTTGATGATACCATCTCGTAGGGTTTATCTAGATGATGCCTTGGTCCAAAAAAAATGGATTTAAATCAATGGTTTGACACTTGGGTTAAATTTTGGGACTCCTTTGTAGACTTAGAGATTTTGGCATTTTGAAGTGGATTTTGGAATTCAAATGGCTTAAAACTTCATGGCTTGGCTTTCTTGAACATACTGGATCAGATGGCATGGTTTTTTCTTTGATTGGGCAAAAAGATACATGGATCGCGATCCATGTCGGGAGGAATTTTGACACAGTTTCCCTACAGATATGTTCCTATAGGTTTTCCTAGTACACTCGTGAAATATTTTTAAATTTGGACGTGTTTTTCCTTAGTTTGCCCCATTTTCTAGTTTATGGCCATGTTTTTTCCGTTTTGACTGTTTCTTGCCACCATTTTTGGGCACATGTTTTGCCTGATATCTATCATTTCTTGATTCTCGATGATTTGGGTCTATAGTTCACAACTTTTCCTAGCTCCCTATCAAATCCCACTAGAATTTGAATCCTTTTGAGAAGAAAAATTGATTCCGACAATTTTCACCATTTTGCAAGTAATGCTTTGCTTGGTTTTGATCCTACAACCATCCTTAAGTTACATTTCCTTGTTGATAGGCTCCAAGGAGAGTGTGAAGTCTCCCACTTGGCTTAAGCAGCAATTTAGAAACTTGTCAAGAACTCTGCTTTTAGCCCTTCTTCATAAGTTTTGTTGGAATCCAACCATTTGACCTCTCCCTGAGTTTTTTGTGGGATCCTACCTTTTTCCCCCTTGAAAATGACCAAAGGACCATTTGCAGAGTGAAGATAGAAAACTAGGAGGATTTGATGATCTTAAGAGCAATTTTTGTGATTATTTTTGCAATACGAGTAATATTTTTGCATTCCCCAGCTAGTGAGCCACTCCTGTCTTGATTTTGGCAAAAAGGAACATGGATTGCGATCCATGTTGGAATGAATTTTAGAAATCCAGCTATAGGAGTTTGTTCCTGGCTAGCTGTGGTGGGTGCTCCTATACCAATTTCTCTAATTTTAGGGTTTGAGGAACATGGATCACGATCCATGTGTTCGACCACTTTTTGTTGTTGTTTTTGTCCTACTTGATTCTGCCAAGTATTTGGGGTCTACTGGTGAAAGATTTTTGGTTTTTGATGAGTTTTGGAATTCCCCATTGGCCCTGTTAGTTTGCCGATTTTGTGACTTTGTACTGCTCTGATCTATTGTTTTGGCGATGTTGATGCAGTATGGGGCATACACACATGTTCTTGCAAGGTGAATGATCATACCTGTCAAATTTGGTGTAGTAAGATCTACCGAGGTGGTCGCAGAGGGCAGAAAAAAATCCAGAAACTCTATGCTTTTGTGGCTCTCTCTCTCTCTCTCTCTCTCTCTCTCTCTCTCTCTCTCTCTCTCTCTCTCTCTCTCTCTCTCTCTCTCTCTATGTGTGTGAATGCAAATGAGCTTATGTTGCCCTATTTGACTGTATGTTCCTACTATACCCGGAATGCCCCATTTATATTTACCTCCATTGATCATATCTTGTTGTTCATATCACCTGCGGTTCAAACCGTTCATCATTCTGACGCTTGATTGAAAAATGGCGTTTGATCTGCAGTTTTGATCTTCTAGAAGTTGGCTCAAAATCCATCTTGTGTCGAATCTTTCCATATTTTCCATGTTTGAAGTCCTTGATTTGAAGTTTTGGCGTTTTCTTTCAAAAGTCAATTCCGACTTTCCTTGCTTGACTTATCATTTTTTGTTGATTATCTATCGTTTTTTCTTTTTTGTAAAAGAAAATTATTTACAATTATTATTAGTTGGCCAAAAATTATCCAAAATTAGTGTAACCTCCCTTACATACATATTCTTATCCTGGTATTAGATGGTGACGATATGGCTCATGATTATACCAGCTAAGAGTTTATAAGGCTATGAAAAACTTGTTTTTAAAGAAAAATAAAGAAAAGGAAAAGAAAAGAAATAATATGATAATAATATAATATATACAAATGATAATCCTGCTGCATTTTCCCCCCTTCCTAGAGTGACTCGTCCCAGACAAACATGTGTTAGAGTGCATGGGAACAAAGCATGGTATGAACAGTAGTAGTAATTGTAGAAGACGCGCCTTGCGTTTGACCGTGACCTGCAAAAGTTGTGATGTTGTTAGTTGTTTGGCTTGAGGTCTTTGTTTTGGTTTCCACTGAAATTGTTTGCTTGTGGATTTCCTAGAAGAGTCCTCGTGTGAGCGAGTTTGTTTTGATTTCCATACCCACTTGACATTATTTGGTTTTTGAGGGCGGTGCTCCATTGGCCTAGGTTGTCCGACAAAAATTGTAGGCAGTTTAGCGAGGGTGGATTTCTGTGGAGGCAATGTAGGCAGACTTGTATTGTTTTGTCGTTTTGGTATCCAAAATTTCTTAGGATTGGTTTGCATGATGGATTTTTATACCTATATTTTCTTGACCACGGTTGTGGAATATCGTTGAACTGGTGCATGTGGTGATGTGAGAGGTTCCCATACATGGTCTGTTTGTACAAAGGGCGTGGCAAAAGATTGGTCCTCTCGTTTGAGCAGTAAGGTATTGTCTTGTCAGTTTGGCATGGTTCGATAAGTGCACATCCACAGCACTCCCAGAATAACTGCTTCATTAAGATATTGATCGTCGACCACATGAAACTAATGCGGAAAAATTGTTCCATCAATTGTGATTGGTAAATTTATGTGGTTGAGACTGTCCTTTGTTTGCTACTTTGAACCTCATCGTGTTTGGCATTAGAGGTTCCCGCGTGATTTTTCTAAAAGTGGAATAGTTAACAACATTAGCTCTGGCCCCAGTGTCCAGTAATGCTCGCTCGGTGGTGCCATTGACAAGTTGTAAATTAATGCGTAGATCCATTCCTCCTAACCATGTAGTTGTTGTTTGTATGGACTTATCAAAGCAGTATTGATAGCATCGTTTTGTTGTGCTTTTCTCTAAAAGTTTACTTGCACCTTGCGCTTCAATATTATGATTTTGGCTTCCTGCTGTGCCTTCCTGAATGTCATGTGCTTGACTTCTGCGCTGAGCTGTTGCATGTATTGTTGCAAGTTCTTCTAGTGTCAGCGGAAGAAGATATTTCTTTAATCTGCAGCCACTCATCCAATTAGGCATCTCCTCACCTGCTAATGTTGCAAGCTTGATGGTGCCACTTTGTGATATATCATGTATTTCAAAAGGCCCCATCCCTTGCTTTTTGAATTTTCTGGAGTCTTGTTTGGGGGTATACATTAAAACATAATCCCCTTTTTGGAACTCCTTGCCAATCATGTGTTGATCATGGAAAGCCTTCATTTGTTTTTTGTGAGCATATATCCTAGCTATCGCTCTAAGTCGGGTTTCATCTAATTATTCGAGGGTGTCTAGTCTATCCAATAGCTCACGGCCCATCCATCCTAATTGTGTTGCCACTCTTAGGGTTTTGATTAGGAATTACATTGGTAGGATCGCATTAATCCCGAATACTAGGTTAAAGGGAGTCGTGCCAATGGAAGTTTTAAAAGCTACTCTGTAAGCCCATAAGGTTTTGTGTAGCTTCTAATTCCAATCATTTCTTGAGTCACTGACTATTTTGGTGAGTACAGTGCATAAGATTTTGTTGGTACTCTCTGCTTTTCCATTAGCTTGCGGATGATAAGGTGCTGACTTGCGATGGACCACCATGAATTCGTCAAGGAGGCTTTTTAATGAAGTCGTTTAAAAAGTGTGTTCCCCTATCGCTCACTGTTTTGATAGGTAGTCCATATCTCGTAAAGATGTGTTCAAAAAGGAATTGAGTTGTAGTTCTTGCATCGTTTTTTTGGGTCGCTTTTGCTTCCGCCCATTCTGTCATGTAGTTTATTGCCACTAGGATGTATTATGCATGCGTCCCATATCCTGGAGGTATGATGGGACGATTGAAGTCAATGTCCCATTTGGCAAAAGCACATACCCCCATCATTGGCCTTAGTGGCATTTCATCTCTTTGTAGGGGTGGTTTTGTCCATTGACATTCATCACATTGTTTGACATAGGTCTCTGCATCCATAAACAAGGTTGGCCACCATATGCCTGAGTGTAGCACAAGCTTTTCCATTTTATCAAATGTCCCCCTAGCTGTCCTGAGTGTGCTTCATCTAAGATAACGTAATATGCCCTTTTTGTAGCACACAACCGTACTTGTTTTTCCTTTCCCTGCCTATACAGTTGGTTGGAAATGAGCAGATAGTTTTTGGCCTCTTCTTCTATAGTTTTCATTCTTGCCTTGCCCCATTCCTCTGGGAAGGTCTTGTTTTTTAAGTACTCAACTATGTGAGTACTCCATTTGGGTGTTTGTACTACTCGAAATAGGGTGGCATGCTCCACTGGAGGTTGTTTTGTACAGCTATTGCATGATTTTACATATGTATGGACAGTGTGTTCCATGTTTGGCCAGTAGACTCCCAGTCTCTTTAGCCGTTGGCCTATCTGCGTTTCTCCATTGTGAAATCCCGTATCTTGTATATGAGCCTATTTGAGGTAGTAGGTGGATTCTTTGGGTTGTACACATAGTCTCAATATCCCATCTTTATCGTGTGTGTACAATCGTCTTGCTAAAAGCTGGAGATTTGTTTTTTGATGTATAATTGATGGTTGTATTTCTATCTATAATGACCCGATTGTGAGTAGAGGAATGACCTCTTCACTCCATCTTGGTACCATTTCGATGTTAAACAGATACGAATCAGGAAGATCATCATCGACACCCTCGGGTGCTTCTCCATGAAACAGTCTCGTGAAAGATGATCTGCTCGTGTGTGTAGTCTCCTTTTTTACGACTATCGTGAAGTCAAACTCAAGCAATAGTATAAACCAACGAACAATTCTTCCAGTGTTGCAAGGTTTGTTTACTAGAGATAGCAATGCTTGGTGATCCACGCTGAAAACAAACCTGTTTGCAAGAAGATAGTGTCTGAATTTTTTGACAGCATATATCATTCCCAGACCTTCTCTTTTCATAGTGGTATAATTTTTCTCTGCGTTGTTTAGCTGCCGACTAGAGTAGCAAATGGGAAAATCCATTTTCTTCTTTCCTGGCTAGGCTAATATGCATCCGATGGCATAGGTTGATGCATCAATATGAACATGAAAGATTTTACTCCAGTTAGGGGCTTGCAAAATCGGAGCAAAAATTAATTGCTGCTTCAATTTTTGGAAAGCCTGCTCATATTCATCCGTCCATTTGAACTTAGCAATGAGGGCGTACAACGGCTTAGCTATTACAACATACATATATATGAAACACCTGTAGTACCCAGGATGCCCCATAAATGCTTGCACTTCCTTCATCTTCGTTGGTCTCAGTAGTGCAACAATTATTTGTACCTTCACTTGATCAGTTGAAATTTTTGTTTTTGGACACAATGTGGCCCAAAATTTTACCTTGTCTTACCATGAAGACACATTTTTCTGGGTTTAAGAAAATATGATACGTTCTGCATTTTTTAAGACTTTTCCTAGATGAGTTATGTGGTCACTTCTTCGATGAGAGTGAACATAAAGATCATCCATGTAAATCTCCAGAAATTGTCTGAGATATTCCTTGAATTGCGTTGTCCGGAGATATGTGTTCGAAACGTGAGCCGGGCAAGCGCCGGGCCTCTGGCTGTGGGAGGTGCGAGAGACTAGATGCCAAACACAAAGCAGAAGACTCTGAAAACACCTTAAATGCTTAAAATTTGACAACCGGAATGTTTAAGCTGCTAAGGATTAGCCGAAGTGGAATTCGATTACAAATGTTTGCCGTTAACGGCACTGATAGTGTTAGGAGAGTTTAATGCTCTCAAATTAGATCACGACTTTAAATTTCTCACTTATGCCTGCCATTAGAGCCATTTGAAGCTGATCAAGACGTAGATATCTGGTGAAATTCCTTGCTTGAAGTCCTTGTTTTGCCCAAATACAATAGAGAGAGATTTATCCTCTCTCCTTTGTACCTTACTACTCCTTTGTGTACTTCTAGATCACAATTCCTGCCACCATTAGTAGCACTACTAGGGCAAATCTTCAGCTTATGGAGCTTAATCTTCACAAATCGACCAACAGTATTGATACATCGCTTTTGCCTGCAATGAGAACATAATATCCCGCTTTTGTCGTGGCTTGAGAGCGATAGAGAGAGACGAGAGCAAGAGAGAGCGGGAGAAGGCCCTCTCCTTTTGCTTCTTACTATCCTTTGTAACCCTTGCCCTGCCTTGCTTCTTCGTATCCTCTTCTTGTTTTGCTAGCCGGGAACGAGAGATTTTCCTTGCCTTGGCTTCAGAGAGAGAGAGAGAGAGAGAGCCGAAAACCTTCTTCCTCTCCTCAATCTCTACTCCTTGCTTTCTTCCTAGATATTCGAGAGAGAGAGAGAGCGGGAAAGAGCCCTCGCTTTGCTTCTCCAACACGAGAGCGAGAGAGAGCGGGAGAAGCCCTTCCTTAGCTAACTTCTTCCTCCATCCTCTCTCCCTTGCTTGCAATCCCCTCCTCCCTCATCTACTTTTTCCTCTTCTTCACTCGTTGAAGCCACCCTAAAATAGCCCCCTATATTTTTTGCCCCCACCACGCAGTCACGGCGCTGTGACTGACGTGGCGCGGGAAATTGGGCTTAGTGACGTGGCAGTAGTGGATCCTGACCAGCACGGAAATTGCTCGAAATAATGCGGAAAAGGGACGCCTTGGCGATCTGAGCAACTTCATCTTCTTGCCCGTGCGCAGCCGAGGACTCCCCAGCCCTGTGCGACCTCCTCTCTCCTGCTTGCGCCCTCTGCGCGCTGCCACGCTCGCCATGCTTCCCTTTTTCTTTCTTGCTTTTACACACGAGAAGTCCTTAATTTATCTTTTGGGCGGCAAAGGTTGTGGCCCTTGGGCGGCCATTTGAATTGTGAGTATGGGCGGCCATAGCCTTTGTAAGGGCATCACATTTAGCATACATGTTGGTCAAAGCACTACCAAGCACGACATCTCTTTCGAGCAGTCCTTGACTGACAATATCATCATGAATTCTGTCAGACTCTTCAAGATGCAAGTATAAGTGATTGAATTTGGTGAAAGTCCTTCCCTCTCATTTGGTTAAAACAGTTTGCGGCTTCTAAGCCTCATCCCTTTCTGGCATAATCTGCAATTAATGAGCTCTAACAACTGGAATTTTTGGACTTTGAAGGCTCATCAAACTTAATGCACTTCCGTGAGCACCACACAGATCCCTCCCGGCTAATAACTGTCGTCGATTTGAAATTGCCATAACTTGCCCGTCCGGATTCAGTTTGCCATGCCGTCACTTCCTATGGACTTCATACGCTGCATTGAACACACACATCACCTGACAAGGCTCCAAAACCCCCAATTGGCACACTGACCGAGCGGACCGGACTGGCATGGAACCGGCCCCCGGTGAATCTTTAACGGCTCATAACTTGGCAATCGTAACTCCGATCCCTGATCTAAAAAGACCGACGCGCTCCACAAAGTGAGCACTTCAGGCCCATGCATTCATTTCATTTCTGTCATCTCAGGTGCAGTTGCCCAATCCGGTACGGATCTGCAATCGACTTAAACTTCAAGCTTCCATAACTTCTTCACCGTAGCTCCAATCGACGAGCCGTAAAGACAGGTCGGTAGAGCACTTCAAGCAGTGCAGTTCTAGATCATAATCTCTCATCTGTACTCACTTCAAGCATAATCATTTTTGGCATCATTAAGGCATCTGTTGGCCCTTTTAAGCCTCATCTGGCATACATTAATCATTAAGCTTGGTCTGCTAACAAGCCATGATCATTGACCACTTAATGTTTAGGATTCAAATAATCTCAGCTTGCATTTCTTTGCTCTTTTTCTCTACATGGCAGCGGAGCTGCACGATAGCGTGACTCATTAGTCTTTGAAATGTAGCAGGAGCATTGGGGGTCAGGCCGAAAGGCATTACCCTGTAGGCAAATATATCCCACTCTATTGCAAAAGCTATCGTATGTTGATCTTCTGCTTTCATTGTCAACTGATTGTAGCCTAAGAACCCATCCAGATAACTATAGGCCTCTTTCTCTGCTATCCTCTCAATAACATGATCCGTTATTGGTGGCAGTGGATAGTTATCCTTGATGGAGGCTGCATTTACCTGTTTGAGGTTTACACAGACACGCAGTTTGCCATTCTTTTTGGGTACTACCACAATAGGAGACACCCAATATGTGTGTTCAATCTCGTAGATAAACTCAGCATCCTTCAGTTTTTCTATCTCTTCCTTAATTTTCTTCGCAAAAGTCTCGTTGTATGTGTAAGGATGTTATCTGCGTGGTCTGGCATCACTCTTAAGGGGTATCATGTGCTGACAGATCTCAAGATTGATGCCCTTTAGATCTCTGTATGACCATGCGAAGACATCTTTGTATTGTTTGAGCGTATCGACTAGAAGTCGCTCTTCTTCGTCAGTAAGGTCCGTGGCGATGTATGCAGGTTTAGGCTCCTTGCCTCGTTTTGCGAAGTTGATGCATTTGCCTTTTTCAGGCCCATCATATGAAGTTCCTGGTTCTTTGGAATCTCGTTTGGGTTTCTACACCACAATTTTCCTATCTTGAATAGCATACTTCTTATAGTGGGAAGGTGCATCAAATTTATCATCGTTCGATTCCTCGTCAGTTTCCATTTTTGTTGTCCAAACTTCCTTCAAGGCTCATTTAAATTCATTGTATTTGATTTTGCACTCCATTTTGGACAACTTCATCGATTTCTCGGAATTGCTCTCTTTTTTTGGTTTTTGTGTGTTCTCCTTTTTCGATTTTGTTTTGGTTGAGTCAGGTTTCATGCATCTCTTTGATATCCCGTCTTTGAGGCAGTCCATTGCTTCTACTAACCGTAAGTACTGCATTTTGTTGGTTAATAGAGGTATTGAGTCTTTGTTGTGCTTGTTTTGGTTGTTTTTACGTTTATCTCAATATCTACGTTAATAGAGGTACTCAGTCTTTGTTGTGCTTGTTTTGGTTATTTCTACGTCTTTGTTGTGCTTGTTTTTGGTTGTTTCTACGTTTATCTCGATATCTGCGTTGTCTTCGAGGATTTTGGTTTGGAAAATCATAGTAGATCACCCGCCGATCCTTCCGTTTGATGTTCTGACTTGAGCTACTAGACAACTCATCGTCTCGATTGTCCTCTAACAGCTTATCAGTCGAGTCCCGAAAATCATCTTCACTTACTGAGATTTCATCCACTATGCATTGGCACTCGGCAATCCCCTCCTTGTCAGGGACTTCCCACTCTAACTTCGGATTTAGGCTAACACCCAACATCTAAAATGGAATGATATCATATCCTTCCTCATTGCAGAATTTGGTGAGGGTCACCTCGTTTACACAAACATCAAGAGCATCTAGTATATATTGACATTCAAAAGATTGGAACATCTCTTCTGGAAAAGGATCTGGTATATATGCCTCGTCTTGTGTAGTCCTATCCAGAATGCAATTTTCCCTTTTTAAACTTCCACCTTCGGAAGCTTCTCCCGTCCACTAGTGAGCTTTGTTATGCAGCCAAGCGGGTATTCCCCCTTCTTGGTCAGTTGTGGAGTTCAAGTCTTCTCCTGGGGTTCATTCTACATCTCTAAAGCTATGATCCGTCCTGGGGAGGTCACCTAATAGTGAGTTCAACAGAAAGGTATTTAAAGTTTTTGAAACTTACATAAATATATATACAAAAGGGAATTATTTTTTCAAATTTGAAAAAAACTTACAAATTTTAAAAGAAAGGGCTACATTATATTCCTGAGAAAATTCACAGATAAGAGGTTTTACAAACATGTCTTGAACGCACGTGATATGGTAGTTTTACACATAGTGAATCCCCCGATCCGTGACACTAATTTTTGTAGTGACATCCTTGTTCCTTAGATAAATATAGTTGTAACCCCAATCTTGCACCATTTTGAGCTGACACATGAATGGTTTTCTCAATATGATATCCAAAGTGCTTCTCTCATCGAAATTCATAATAAAAAGAGTGTGCTCATATGAAATTCTGCAAAAGGTTACCGCAATCTGCTCCAGGATGCCAATGGGTCTTTCCAGGGACCCATCTGTTAATTGAAGTCTCATTCTAGTCTTTTGAAGAGCAGGTTTCCCCCATTTTTCCCACATCGCTTTGGTAGCTATGGCTATTCCAGCCCCACTATCAAATGTTGCTCTCATGGTTACCAATAAATGAAGGTAAAGTCTTCAACGACTGCGGTTTACTGTCTTCCGATATCGTTGTACCTGAATCACCATACAGTGATCTGATCTCATTTGGGTAGAGATCATGCTCCAAGTGGATCTCTGGGATGGGAGCTGACAAAAGTGTAGCACTTCCATATTTTCCATTCGTGATCTGCTCCCATAGCTCCTGAGGCCATTGTTCTTCTACTTCCAGAATTGGCAGTGGTGCTTGAGAATACATTCCATCTGTCGTATTGGCTGCCACCCTCGTATCCAATGGTGTTTTGTTTACAAAACCTGGCTGGCCTTCCTTTTCAATTCCCCACCCTGTAACTCTTGAATTTTTTTGCAGATTAATACCTCAATTTTTGGATCAATAAGAAATGATGGTTCCATAAGCGCTTGAGCGGTTTGGATGAGCTCCTTGCACATCTTTAGCCTCTCTTTCTCATAGCCCAGATGAGGGTACATTAACCACCTATCCTCTTGGGTTTGGTTAGGCTGTAGCCTTGCCTCGTAAGATTATAAAATTGCATCCAAAGGTTCAAAAACCTTGTCTACCAAGACATATCCTCCCGATGATTTTTTTATCTCCTTGTTTCCCTTAAGGTCTCTTTCTCTTTGCAGTTGTTCCTCTGTTTGCAGTAATTTGGTTTCCAATGCCGGTTTTTCTTTTTATGTTTTGGCCTTCATCTTGTCTCGTTTTGCCTTCCAGGATTTCCTAGGGGTTTGGACAGACAAATTTTCTATCTCCGTTTGGTTGGCGGGGACGTTCCTTGCTGCCTCATATGCTTGAGCTCTAGTTATCGCTTTTATCAAAATGTTTGGTTCTGTTTTTGATCCACTTGATCTCTTGGCACAATCCCCACTTGTTCATGATTTCTTTCCCTTTGTTGTCAGGTTTTTTTGGACAGTGTGGAATGAGATGGTCAGTGGTACATCCATCACAGAACCCAAAAAATTTTACCCATTCTGCTTTGTTTGGACAAACTCTTGCCCAATGATCACCACCACATTCATATCATGGTCCTATAGGGGGTGGAGAAGCTTGTGGTGCCCCCATCGGTTGTCCTGCTCTAGGAGGATACCCCATAGGTTTGTAGCCCTGATTTGCCATGAGCATAAGCATATTTTCATAAACCAAGTAATGGTTTTTAGTTGGTTGTGCTATGTATGAGGGCTCGAGCATCTCTGAATTATCCATGAATTGTGTCCCTCATGAGCATATGTCTTACCATAAAATCCCCTCTCGTAAGTATTGTTTGAATCTACCTGATATGAGACTACTTGGACCATACTTTGATCAAAAGGTGGTTCTATAGGTTGAGAAATCCTTACCATAGCCCTATTTTCCAGGGGTAAGGGAGGTTGATGTGCAACACAGGTTGAGGTTTTTCCTACCCTAGGATTGCATTATTTGGCCCTACTTGGTACCTTGGAGAGGTTGGAAATTGTTGACCTCCATGTGGTTTGTATTGTCTCTCTCTAACATACTTTCGATTATAGAAACATTTGTGAGTTTCATGGTTTGTCCATTTTTGTTCAGTAGCACATCACTTCAGTACTCGCTGTGTGTTTACTCTTGGCCTTTGTTGAAGGTTGCACCACTGGGTTGGATGATCTCCTCCACAAGTGTTGCATTTTTGGTCGTGTGTTTGGGTTCGTCCTATTTCTTTAGTTTATCCTTATGATCACTTCCTCGATCATTTGATCAACGCCCGACACAGTTGGGTTTTGTCCACCCAATTTTGTCGTGGACTCACTAGTGGTTGAAGAGGTGCTACTTGTTCCTTGATCTGTGTCTTTAGTCACCTCCCCATATGCCTTGCAATTATCTACCAGATACAATGCCTCTTTCATGACTTGCTCAAAAGTTACACATGCCTTCAAGTGCAAGTCCTTTTTGAGCGTGTCATTTTGCAATCCTTCTATGAAAAGGACTGATAGTCTTTCATCCTGAGGTAGTTCTCAAGCAGGGCATCTTTCTATATACTGCTTGAAACGAAGCGATGCTTCCTTCACTTTCTCTTTATCATTTTGCCTAAATGCTCGATCTGGGAGAGAGTGTTATGCTTGATCCCCCTTTTTGAGCATTCCTCAGCGAACTCTCGGAGATGTTGCTAAATACTTGGGAATTCCAAGTTGCTTAATGGTTGGAACCAAGTCAAAGCAGTCCCGTCTAATGTCCACCCAAAACCTTCATATTGAGTGTGGAAATCAGTTCCCTGTTCCGCTCTCAACACTTGTTTGAAGATTGAAACATGGGCATACGGATCTTCTAATCCATTATACTTTTTGGGCGCCCATTTTTCCACCTGAGATGGTCACATACATCTGGCCTTTGCAACCACTCTAACAACACCTGGTCCGCCTGGTGTGGCTTCTCTAGGTTCATAATCTCCTCTTGGTACTACAAGTGGTATCCTATCTGCTATATGTTGGTCAAGTCAATCTCGTGTGCTAGTCGGAGGGATTCTAGTGGTGTAAGTGACATCAAGAATAGTATTGCCCCTATGTGTGTTCATGGAAGCCCTAGACCCCGTTGGTCCTAAAGGCCCTGTGTTTGGGACTCGTTCATGTCCAAAAGACTCCTTCGTCCTGGTTCTCATTGGGCTCACGTGTATAGTCTCAGGTCTTGTGTGAGTAGTCATGGTTTTTACCTCTTCTGGATTTACATAGTATTGGTGGAGTGGTCCCCCAAAATATGTATATCTCTCTAATTCCTTACGATCCATGGGAGAGTACTTTCAGCCGTACTTGTCTATTATGACCACCTGAATACTTCTCCCCTCTGTGTACGTGTAACCATATAGGTTTTTACAGTCAGTCAATTCCTTGATGCGGGGCTCATCACATCTATAAAAGAGTGTTTGCTCTCCATTATTGAACTTATATAGCCCCACATACGTGTTGTTTGTATTAAGGCGCTCTGTCTCATTGGTGTGTCTGAGTACTACGTTTTGTTTCTCCATTTTGGGTGGCTCATCAGTCAACTCGTTATCTACCCTGTCCTTGGTGCCAGTCATCCCCTATTTATCCACAATAAAAGGGTTATGAACCACTAGGTACATCATTCCCTCTCGGTTGAAATAATTATCCTTGTCATAATCAACATCTACAAGGTCTCTGAACTCGCTCGACTTATTTTTCAACTTAGCACAGTAGCGGTCAATTCCATCCTTATAGATTTTGGCCTTAAGCACATTTTCAAATTGAAACTTCAATACAACAATTTTACATCAGATGTAGGCTGAGAAGGACCTGCCCCCATCAAAGCTGTTCCCTTAGGGTTTGACTTGTTAGAATCCTCAGTCTTGAGGCTGTATGATCTCTCTGACGAAGTGTCAGAGAAGCTCTCCTCTAAAATGGATTCTAAAGGCGGCAATGGTCTTTGATTCATGCTTTCTTCCGTTGAGTGATTTCTCCCTTGGTCAAAGATGTTGGGATTCCTATTCTGGTACAATCTTCCTGATCGCAAATTCATGAAGAATTGGTAATGCAAAATCCAAACCGGTTTACCTCATTAGATAGTTTGAATCCCACGTTTGATCTTGCTTGCTAGGTAGTATCCTTTAGTACCTGCAACCTGTCAAAAATTTTCTTGATAGTTGTGAGCTTACAGCCGTTCTTGTTAGTTCTTGCTTTTAATCGACCAAATTTAGCTAGGTTTTTTAGTAGCACACAATTCCTCACACAACCTCAACAATTTAGGTCCAATTTCAATTTTGAAAGAGCCACCAGGATACTATGGACTAGCTCTTTGTGTGGTAAAATTTTGTTTATGTTCTTACTCAGAGATACATGCATCGCGGTCCATGTTGGGAAGCCAAATGAACTTTTGTTGATACCAGCAGGTTCAACATGATTAGGAGGTCTTGTGGTATCAAATTTTCTAGAAATAACCTCTGGATTGGAAGCTAGGTTAATTTTGTCACTTGCCAGAGCTCCTGCCAATTTTGAGCTTTTGGGATGGTTTTTTGCATCCAAATTCAATTTTGGAAGGACCACTAGACTCTCTGTGATGCCCTCTAGCTATGTTGCCAGTTTGATATCAAAATGTGCTAGGGGAACATGGATCGCCATCCATGTTCCTTAGTGTTAGTATGCACTGAAACTTCACCCACAGCTAGTCCTTAGTGTTAGTATGCACTGAAACTTCACCCACAACTAGTCCTTAGTGTTAGTATGCACTGAAACTTCACCCACAGCTAGTCCTTAGTGTTAGTATGCACTGAAACTTCACCCACAGCTAGTCCTTGGACTACTAATGCTGGCTATATAGTTTTTAACGTTTTAGTTTTTTAGGTCAGCCAAAAGTCAATTTTAGGGTTTGTTCCAGTGGTTTCTCCCTTGATTTGATTTTTGCCCCCTTTTGCCCTTTTCATATAAGGGTCCCTTGGGAGAAAGTTCTTCAATTGTTATCACTTTTCTTCTTGCCCATTATCAGCTCAAAATTCCAAAAAGGTGCATGGATCGTGATCCATGTTTGGCAAGATTTTGGACTGATACTTTATGAGTTGGTGGATGCTATTCCTCAACTCTTTTTGGATTTGATCAGTTTTTTCCAAGTCAAAAGCAAGATTTTGTCTATTTTGCGGTTTTCTGCAAACAACTCCTTTTTTGGTATTTTGATCAGGTTTTTTCACTTTTTGTCTATGGCTCCTTTTGGAAAAGTTGTCCCCTTAGTAATCAAGAATACATAGGTCAAATATTACTGTCAGATGTCTATCCGAAACATGGATCGCGATCCATGTTGGAAAGCATCTAGTCATAATTTTTGGTTCTATTGGTTCCTTCCTTCTAGTTGATCCTAATTCTCTTCCCTTTTTGAATTTGGACAAGTAGAAGTTCAGTTTTTCCCTATTTTTCTCAATTCCCAAGGTTTTGCTCTGATCACCCCAATTTCTTGATTTTAGTGATCTTTTACGACTCTATTTCGGACCAAACTCAAGGTTCTCATGCCTGAGAGCCTGTTCTAAGCAAGGGAAACAGTTTAGCCCATTTTGCCAAAAAGGTACATGGATCGTGATCCATGTTTGATAGGAAAATTGAAAATTTTTTGCACAATCTATTTTTAGCAAGCGTTTTTATCCCCTTTTTGAAGGTTTTGCTGGGTTTGGTTCAGTTTTGAAGCTCTGACCATCAATTCTTGAACTTTTCAAAGTTATGGTCTTCAACACCAAAATAAGGTTTTTGACATTTTTTTTCTCAATCCTTTTGGCCCCAAATGATGGTGTAAGTTGTTTCCTAACCTACTCCTATAAACTAAAATAAATCTACAAACATAAATGAACTTAACAGTACAAAAATGACAACGAAGTGTGTGGTGGAACAATCCTTTCCAAGCATGGGAAAATCAAAGAACGAAATACTATCTTGTACTTCACTCACATCTTTCTTTGCTCTTAAGGAGTAGCACTAGCTAGTCTTGGACTTGAGTCTCTACCAAGCACTAAACCTATGTCTAGCTGCTTCACTGTCATGTGTAAGCGGAATGGGTGTCAAAAGATTTGAAGGAATATTTTTTCATACACTGAGTCACTCACCACCTAAGGATTGGTTTCCCCGGTAGCGGCACCAATATAAGCAGGTCTCTGTGATGGACGCCTGTAGCATAGCTCTTTTGTACTAACATAATGTCAATATGCAAGGAAGCGACTCGGGATGGGGCACGAAGACTTAATGAGAGTGTCGATCTCACCAAAGAGAACGCAGAGGGATACTCATTCTACAACAAAAGCAAATCAACCACTTCCTAGTCAGAAAATCAATATGCATCCAATCTCACCGCTCTAGGTCATCACACCTTTTTGGCATCCAAGCAAATTTGGAATGGAATGAAACTTAAGGAGAGGTATCACATCACCTAGGGCACAATCCTACCAAGTTTTGTCACCGTTTGGGAAGGTACATAAATCATGATTCATCACAAAAAATGTGCAAAAAATTAAAACAAAACTACTCGAAAAGGTCCCCCTTAAGCATAGAAACACTTAACCATGGTCAAAACATCAAAAAACATCACTTTTAACCTTCAAATCAATGCATTTAGCTCACAAGCAAAGTGTCACAAACCACAACAGAATTGAAAATGGTTACACTTAGATTGTAGAGCAAGAGACAAGGAACACAATGTGCTATTTGAAAATGAATTCTGATTACCAGTCCAGGATAAAAGAGGATTACAATTTGTAGCAAGAAGAAGCTCTCACAGTGGACATTTTCAAATCTTCCAAGCTAATGATATCTCTTTAGTCCAAACCAAGGGTTTTGACTTAAAGGTTGAGGGAGCTTTTTCACGGCCATTCGGCCACTTACAAGGGTGTAGACTCAGAGAGGTTGAGAGAGTATGTCAAATTACATTACAATTACAAATAATCATAAGCTGAATTACACGGCTTCTTTCAAAAAATTGAGTGAGTGTTTACAAGGTTTGGTGTGCATCCGCCTATATCCACTAAACACTAGAGGATCAAGATGATCCACTTGTTCATCACCACTATAGCTTTCATTTGTGTCGATTATAATGTCATTCACTATAGAAGATTGCAAAAGAAGCTTAGGCCATCGAACAACACTCCTTAATGAGCTTTGGAGAGATGTAGTATCCATTGTAGAAAAAGGGAGGACCACATCCTTCAAACATTACTCCACTAGTATAGATGCATAACCTTGCCCTATCTTTGTACCACCACAAGTGGAATCTGGATCTGTTCTACACACACACCAATACAAAAAATTTCATTATCAAGTACCATATGCACTTTCTCCCCAGAATCCATCCTGTAAGTTGAAAAGAAACACCTTGTTAAGTTCATATTTATAGATAAATTCTCTTTGAATAAAATTAATGTATAAGTTACATTACACATTACACAAGGGTTATGAATACTATAACTCTATAACCCTTGCTATATTAGAGCATAGCTTGGACAAGTGGTGGACCTAGTTCTAATGACCAGTGTCCAAGGTGCTATTTTTAAAACTTGCTTCTCAATGTCCAAGTATCTCTTGCTTCTTCCAATGGAAGTAAGGTTGGACAAGGGGGGATCTTGAAACCAAAATCCCCTTTCTATATGAGGTAAATCTTGGAGAAATTGTGGACCTAGTTCTAATGGCTATTGTTCAAGGTGCTATTGTAGGAACTTGCTTACCAATGTCCAGCTATCCCTTGCTTATTTCAATGGAAGTAAGGCTGGACAAGTGGTGGAGCTTGAAACTAAAAGTCCCCTTTTCTATATGAGAGTAAAGCTTAGACAAGTGATGGACCTAGTTTTAATATCCAATTTCCAAGGTGGTATTATAGGAACTTGATTCCCAATGTGCAAGTATTTCTTTCTTCTTTCAATGAAAGTAAGGTTGGACAAGTGATGGATCTTTAAACCAAAAGTCCCTTAGAGTAAAGCTTGGACAAGTGGCGGACGTAGTTAATGTCCATGGTGAACTATTGTAGGGCATTGCTTCTCAATTTCCAAGTAGCCTTTGCTTATTTTAATGGAAGTAAGGTTGGACAAGTGGTGGAGATTGAAACCAAAAGTCCCTTTTATATATGAGAGTAAATCTTGGACAAGTGGTGGACCTAGTTTTAATGGCCAGTGTCCAAGTGGTGTAGGAACTTGGTTCCCAATTTCCAAGTATCTCTTGCTTGTTTCAATGCAAGTAAGGCTGGACAAGTGATGGCTCCTTGAAACCAAAAGCCTTTCTAAATGAGAGTAAAGGTTGGACAAGTGGTGGACCTAGTTTTAATGACTAATGTCCAAGGTGAGCTGTTGTAGGGCCTTGCTTCTCAATGTCCAAGTATCCCTTGCTTATTTTAATGGAAACAAAATTGGAGGAGTGGTGGATCTTGAAACAAAAACTCCCCTTCTATATTTGAGGGTAGCTTGGACAAGTGGTGGACCTAGTTTTAATGGCCAATGTTCAAGGTGAACTACAAGCAGATAAATATAATGGTTGGAGAAGTGGTGAATATTGGACCAAGACCTACTATAATAAAGTATAGCTTGGACAAGTGGTGGACCTATAAGTTTTAATGGAAAATTTAGGACAATTTCAAGGCCTTGCTTCCCAATTTCTAAGTATCCCTTCCTTGTTCCAATGGAAGCAAGGTTGATAGTAGGGCCTTTCTTCTCAATGTTCAAGCAGCCCTTGCTTTCTTTAGTGGAAGCTTGGAGAAGTGGTGGACGAAGTTGTCAATATTGAAACCAAAACCTCCTTGCTATATTAGGGCATAGTTTGGACAAGTGGTGGACGTAATTTTAATGGCCAATGCTCAAGGTGAACTACTAGATGAGCAAGTAGCTTCCTAAATTCAAAGAAGTACTTGCTTCAACAAGGACAAGGGGTGAATCTTGAAACCAAAACCCCCTCCCTATGTAAGAGTTTAGCTTTTACAAGTGGTGGACCTAGCTTTGATGGGAAATTGCAAAGGTGTACTACAAGAAAGAAACATTGCTTTTTTATGTCAAAGTTGAATGAAAATAGGGTTAGTGGTGGACCAAGTGGTGGATTTTCAAATAGAACACACCTTGCTATATTAGAGCATGGCTTGGAAATATGGTGGACTCAAGATTTGGGAAAAGGTCCAAGGTGAACTATTGCACGACCTAGCCCTTGCTTCTCTTGATAAAATCAAGATTTGACAAGTGAAATTTGAAACAAAAACCTCCAAGCTTGCTATGATGAGAATAGCTTTGAGCATAGCTTGGGCATGTGGCGGATATGGTTAATGTCCAAGGAAACTTTTGAGTTCCGAGCTCCAAAATAGAGTCATTTTCCACCACTTATTTATGTTGATTGTCCTTGGTGAGTTGTGAAGCAAGGAAAGAGACTTGATTTTAGATATATAGCTTATCTAAGCTAGAACACAATTGAGAAAGTGGAAAAGTGTGGTGCAATAAGAGGTAAGAGTGGATTTGGCGTAGCATCCCAAGAGGGGTCTAGGGATGGCAGCCATCGTGGGGTTTGGGGCAACGCCCCGAGAAGGGTCGAGGGATGGGAGCCCCCCTGAGGTTTGGGGCAGCACTTCCAGTGGGGTCTAGGGGCGACAGCCCCTGTGGGGTTTGGGGCGACATCTCGAGCAAGGTCGAGGGGAGACAACCCCTGTGGGTTTTGGGGCAACGCCTTGAGTAGGTTCTTGGAGTGGTAACCCCCGTGGGGTTTGGGGCAGCGGTCAAGGGGCGGTAGCCCCTATGGGGTTTGGGGAAATTCCCCGAGCAGGGTTGAGGGGTGGCAACCCCCATGGGGTTTGGGGCAGCACCCCAAGCGGGGTCAAGGGGCAACAGTCCCTATGGGGTTCGGGGCAACGTCCCAAGCAGGGTTGAGGGCCGGTAACCCCCACGGGGTTTGGGGTAGCGTCCCAAGCGGGGTCAAGGGGTGGCAGATCCTTGTCCCCTCCCGACGCGATTACTCTGTGGGGTTCGGGAAAATGCCTCGAGCAGGGTTGAGGGGCAGCAGCCCCGACGAGGTTTGGGACAGCACCCCAAGCAGGGTCAAGGGATGGCAGTCCCTTGTTGCCTCTCGACGTGATTGCAGGGTAGGGTCGAGGGGCAGCACCCCGCAACTTTTTAAAAAAAACAAGATGTTTTTAATTTAGAAAATCACAATGTTTTATCTCTTTTCAACAAAATTTCTTTGTTGTTTAGAGCGAGGTCAATAGTAATATAAAAGGGGATAATACATCTTACGTGGCATTTTAGTAAGCGAAACCTATCAAACATAGAAAGAAACAAACACACATAGAGTTACGCGCACAGAGGTCAAAAAATACAGACAATCCACACACATGACACATGCAGGAGACATATATGTACGCATAGAGAATTTATCATCATACTCAGAACGTGTAGGAGACCATCGTTGCGCACGAGATACGAGGTTGCTACAGTGTAAACGCTGCAAGAGACCATCACCACGGCAAAACAAAAGCAAGCTTGTTTACCTGTGGCAGAGGCAAGCTTGTTTGAGTAGCAAAGGCAAGCTTGAGAACATCATCGTGCTCAATAGAGGAGAGATTTTTAAAGGTCCAACCCTCTTTGTGTCTCTCTTTGTTTTGCTATTTTCATGTGCAGCTAATGACTCTCTGTCATTCACTTTTGATTCAGATTCTAATTTAGTTTCGAATACTGATTTAGTTTCAGATACTGATTCATGTGCAGCTAATGACTCTCTCTTTGCTTTGCTATTTTCATGTACAGCTAATGACTCTCTGTCACTCACTTTTGATTCTGATTCTGATTCAGTTTGAGATATCGATTCAGATTTTGACTCAATTTTTTATATTGGTTTAGGTTTTGATTTGTGCACAAAAATACAAGGTTTAGGGTTTTCAATATTTAATATTGTTTTCCATTTCCATCTGACTCAATTTTTACTCAACACACATGAACTCTAAGTGTTGTTTCCCTCTCTCTCTTGCACATGCAAAAGAACACTCAGATTTGTCATTCTTGCTCTCTGTCTTTCTTCAAAAACAATAGAGAACATAGTCATGTCCTCTCACTCTTGCTCACTTTGCCCTCTTCCCTTTTGCACAGATTATCAGTATATCACATATAGAGATTTCATTTTAATGCATAGCATAGATAAAAAATAACATCACTAATACAACAAACGTGCACATAGCATGCATACACATATACATAAATATGAGAGATAGTTAAAACATTAGAGTACTTGTAAACCAAAATGGATGGAGGACTTACTTGTGTGATCCGTTAATGACTCTTTCTGAAAGTGGTGGATCGTGCTGGGTTGCCTTTTGTCTAACTTGTCTATAAATTTAACTATAACTTTTGATTCTCAACAAAAGTAATATAGCCTTATGAGATGCCTTATTCACATGAATGGTTGACACTATGATAAGTAGACAAACAATACGTGGGCTAGACATATGCTAGATGTTTAATGTTGGCACTTCTCTAAGGGTGAATGATTGGGCAAGTGGGTGACCTTGAGGCTCAATGCCTTCTTGGTGTGCTTGGTTGGACATGTGGTGGACCTTGCTTAGATTTAGGTGTAAAAATATGATTTGATATGATCCACTTTAACTTTAGGCAAGAAATCTCATCAAATATGGTTTAGATTTAGGTGGGATATTTCAAATTTAGCCGGTTCTCTCACATAGTTTTTGGTAAATTTGAATTTGAATTTGAATTTGGGTGGGAAATTTTGAATTTAGGCGGGATAATAAACTTGACTTTAAATTTTAATTTAGATGAGATAATTAAAATTTTATGCGGGAAACTTCTAAATCTTGAACTAAAATCTCCATAATACAATGGAGTGTAGGTTGGACAAGTGGTGGACCTCTAAGCCAAATCATCCATGCTACCAAACATAGTAGCTACACTCCATTGAAACATGCAGCTTGATGATAGAGCATATTTCCCTCCATGTTTCAATGGACCTTAGCTTGGACAAATGGTGGATCTTTCTTCGCTTCATCTTCTCATGGAGCCTACCTTAGACAAGTGGTGGATATTTCTTCGCTTCATGTTCTCATGGAGCCTACCTTGGACAAGTGGTGGATCTTTTGCTCTCTATGTTTCAATGAACTTAGCTTGGACAAGTGGTGAAGCTTTTCTTCTCTTTATGTTTCAATGGATCTTAGCTTGAACAAGTGCTAGAACTTTGCGGTCTTGAGATGCTCCAATAAAGCTATCTTGGACAGTTGGTGGACCTTCAAAAAAAACCTCTCATGGAAAACATATAATGGGTTATCTAGGTGGTGAAGAAAAACCATTCAAGTTATAGCCTTAGCGGTTGGGTGTGGACTCATATTACGGGATAGGTGGACCTTTCACCTAGATACTAGGATGAATAAGTCATTCACCTTTTATCATTTCTCCACGTTGTGAGCGGGATGAAAACACACACAGCGCCTCTATAACAACCCGACACACACTCTTGGGAAGATACACACACACTATGGGGCACCACTCGGCTTAGACAACACACCTGGCCGAGACAGGGAACACACCTCTGGAGTGAGAGGAGAGAGACTATCCACTTGCCCACTCCACACAGACACACACACACACCCAAAAAACTCAGCTCAAAAGAGGATAATTTTTGATGTTTAGATACAATTGAGCTTGGGCCAACACCAATGGGGCAAATAGCTCACACAATATGGGTAAAATAAGCCAGATACAATCACAAACTAGAGCGGAAACTTCGCTCATAGGAGAAACTTACACAGAAAAACAACAGGAAAATAGTGAGGAATTTGGCAAAATGGATAGCTCCATTGCGTCCGGAATGGCCCAAAACCCCAGTCTACAATGTCAAAGTGCTCAAATCCGACCTCGGATGAGCAGTTTACGGCCAAAACAAGCTCCAAAATGAGCAAAAACACACTTGCGGCCGTTCCTCCTCTCTTCTCCACGTTTTTTCTGGTCTTCTCTCTGTTTTTTCAGTTCCCACACTTAGCTTTATTAGTTGGGCACCCTTGGCCTTTTAGATGACCTCAAACGGACCCCGAACAGGCCAAAAACTGACCTCGCAGTGCATAGTTGTCACCATGTTGCATCCATGCACACACCTGGCACTCATTTCTTTTCAATAATGCGTCTTGAAACCATGTGAAGTGGCCCCAAAAATTGATACTAATGATGACCTTTCTGCATAACTCTCACAAGAAAACACCACTTTGTGTCCGTATTCATCCACGTGCAAATATTGACCCCGTTCGCCCTCCTGACACCACTAGATGTCATCTGACGCACCTGCTTACCTCATGTCATCGGCCCGCGGATAGCTTCCTCAAGAAGTTTTACGCGCTATAAACTCCTCATTATTGTAGAAAAAACATACTGGTACTGGTGATAGTGAAAATCGATGCACTATGTACATGTTGTCCTACCTGTACACATGTGGGGCCCACGTAACCACCTAGCTATGGAAATTGGGCAATCCTTTATTCGATGCACCATACATGTGTATGTACATATGCGCAATCCCTTGCTCCAAAAAACTCCTGACATAATTTTCCCATCCCCTAGCCTGCTAGATCATTCATGATCAACAGCTAAAAGAGATATGAGACTCGCCGCATCACAGGTCTCCTCATCCCTCACCAACACTCCTTGATCCACATACAGCTCATCCTGCTCGACCATCATCAACCTGGCATGATACAATTTAAGACGCAATCCATTTACCCTTGACTTATGTAGAAATCCATCCAGGTTAGCCAACTGATATGTACCATTCGGGAAACACTCCACTACCTTGAAAGGGCCTTCCCACTTAATTTGAAACTTCTTTTGGAAGGTGTTATCTAGCTTACTGTTGTAGCGCAAAACCAAGTCATGTTTCTTGATACCCTTACTTTTGACCTTTTCATTTATCTTTGCCAAAGCCTTATCCTGCATTTGCCCATAATGCTCCACTGCGCTCATCCTATCCAACTGGACCTCTTGTAACTGCAAGAGCCTCTCTTTGAATGCATCACTAGGCGGCCCCAGCAACTTCTCTAACATCTTGACCGCAAGCAACTCTACCTCCACAAGCAATAGTGCTTCCTTTCCATACACCAAATGAAATGGAGTAAACCCTGTACCTATTTTCACCGAAGTACGGTAAGCCCATAATGCACTAGGCAATTCCAAATCCCAATTCTTTCCTTGGTGCTCTGTCACTTTAGAAATAATTTGTACCAACTCACCATTGAATCTTTCATTTAAGCCATTACACTGCGGGTAATAAGGAGTGGCATGTTGGTGCCTAATCTTCATCTTTGTGCATAAGAAGTCTAGCAGTTTAGCTCTAAATCCTGGCCCCTTATCTGAAAGTAGCTCTAATGGCACCCCAAACTTGCAACATATTTCATCATACACAAATTTTGCCACATCCTTTGCAGCGATCTGTTTTACTGCTATAGCCTCTGCCCATCTAGAGAGATAGTCCACTGCCATCAAGATATAGCTTTTGCCCCTGCTTGTGATAGGTAACGGGCCTATTGCATCAATCCCCCACTTTTCAAACACATCAAACGCCATAATGGTTTTTCGTAGCTCTGGCTTCAACACTCTCTTCCCAAATGCTTGACACCTATTGCAAGACCTACACCAATGGTGAACATCCTTGTGCAAACTAGGCCATACATACCCCTCTTGCAAAATCTTATGCAAGGTGATCTTTAGAGCAAAATGGCCACCACATTTGACATGTTAGTACCATTAATTAACTGTGGCAAAAAGGCATAACTCGTCAAGAAAACAAAAGGCCGTGGTAGCAAGTAATGATGAAATCGTCGACAAGCGAATATTACACTGGCCATCACTAGCTCTACTTCCGAGAACTTTCTCTCCGCTACCAACTTCACTCGGCTTGCACAATACATTGGCCTCATATAATGGCTGCCCTTCCCCTTTTGCAATAGCATGGCTCCAATGGCATCATCCCCTACTGATGGATTTACATCAAACACTTTCTCCCAATCAGGAGCCTGCATGGCTGACAACCCCCCTAACACCTCTTTCACCTCTTGAAACACTTCTTCACACTTGTCATCCCATTGCAATGGATCATGCTTTGCCACTTGTTGTAATGGATAAAGAATCTGAGAAGACAATGGAATAAACCTTGCCATGTACTTCACTTTGTGTATAAAGGTTGCCAATTGCTTTGTACTCGTAGGTGATGGAAGAAGAATAATAGACTTAACCTTGTCTGGATCAGCCTCAATGCCATTTTCTGACACCATGTGGCCCAATAACTTCACCCTTGGCTGTGCTAGATGACATTTCTTTGGATTTAGGTGTCCTCCACATTCATCATATCGAGCCAATACCATCTACAGCTTCTCATGGTGTTCAGCCCTACTGCTATAAACACAGAAGTCATCCATAAAAGCTTTAACACAACTACCAATGAATGGTTCCAACACCCAATTTGCTCTCTCTTGATAGAAGGAAGGTCCATTTGACAACCCAAATGGCAATACTGTGTAGCAATAGCAGCCCCATGGCGTAATAAAAGTGGTCTTTGTGCGGTCTTTAAGAGCAATCTTCAATTGAAAATAGCCTGAAAAACCATCACACACACTGTACCTCTCATAACCTGCCACTGAATCCAAGATCTGATCAATGAATGGAGGAGGATATGGGTTCTTCTTAGTGGCTGCGTTTAAGGGCTTAAAATCTACACAAATCCTCCACTTCCCATCCTTCTTTGGACTGACTACTACTGGACTCACCCAATCTGTGGTCTCCACAGGGACTATGAACCCTGCCTTCAACAACTTGTCCACCTCTTCTCGCAAGGCTTCCATTTGCTCTTGACCCATCCTTCTTAGCCTTTGCCGCAATGGCTTAGCACCTTCTTTCAGCTCTATATGCATCTCTTCGCCCTTGAACCCTCTGATCTCTTCATATGAAGTAATGAACAAATCAGGAAAACTAGCCAGCATGTGCAAATATATATCCTTCTCCATAGCTGAGAGGTCTCCACTGATCATTTGTGTCATCAATTCCTGCTTCTTTGACAACTCAACCTTGGTTTGCATCAGCCCTTCAATCACTTCATAAGGCCCTTCACTTTCATCTTCAACCTCATTCGCAAATGCAACTAAACCAAACTCCTGTATTTCTTTGTCCATCAAAAGAAATGCAACATCAGCATCCTCATCACTGCTGGTAGTGCTATCACTGTCCTCATCTGTCACCGTGGAAGATTCTTCATCACTAGACTCATCCTCATCTTCATAAAGCTCCTCTAATCGTTTCCTTGTGTCCATATTATAAAGCTTCTTGGTACCTGTCTTTCCATACAGGCTAATCGTACCATGTCGCCAATCTTGAATAGCTCCCACTGCACGTAACCATGGTCTGCCCAGTATAATAGGATATGCTCCCAACCCTGCTGGCATCACATGAAAATCAACCACTGCCTTTGCATCATATGCCTCCACTGTTAAGCTCCTTACAACACCCAAGCATTTTACTTTTTGATGGTTTGCCAATCTGATCCGAAAACCTGACACCCCAACCACTGTGAGACCCATCTTCTCAATGCATGAGTGTGTTATGACACATATTTGGGCTCCGCCATCCACATAACCTTGTCCCAAATTTTTCCTTTTATGCCACACATCTACTATTGGACAAATGTCTGGTAGCTCATCCATTGCCAACACCTTTACTAAACCTCTCTCTGGCTCTTTCTCCATTGGGTTAACCATCCTCTTCCACTGTCGCTTTAGCTTAGGCACCATCTCTATAAGCTTCACAAAAGTAACATCTGCCTTCCTACTCCTCATATCCTCATTCAAGTCATGGCCTAATTGCCCATCCCCTAGTGGAAAATTTGAAACATGAAACTTTCGACGAGCTCTCCTTTTCCTCTTGGCCTTGACATCCTCGCCTTCATGGCTCTTTCCTTTCTTCTTACTAGGACCTGGGGCACTTCTTCCTTCCTTATCCTCTGTGGTCCTCTTCCCAATAGGCATCACTAATGTATCCTCTAGCTTTGATGCCTTCTCCAAGGTGACTACACTTAGCACTTTTGTCTTTCCCTTTTCCTCCTGGGTCAGTCCACTGGTTCCTTCGTCTCCCTTAATTTCGATGCCATAATCATTTGACCTAGTTAGCACCTGTCTTGGCAATGGATACATGTCTCCCCCCATCCTTGGTGGCTTATCACATTGCGGGCTGATGTGACCCAACTCTCCACAATTATAACATGTGGGCGTCTGCCTCCAAAACCTACCATTGCTTTGTCCAACACCATTTCTAGGCCTTTCTTCACCTCCTGGCTAATTTGCAAACCTCCCTCCACTACAAGAGGCTATTCATATTAGCGACGCTCAAAAAAAAAATTCGCGGCGTCGCTATTAGCGTCGCTATGAGCGTCGCAAATTTACTTGTAAATTTGCGACGCTCATAGCGACGCCGACTAGGCTAAAAAAATAACAGAGAGCGCCCAAAAACTCAGATCTCAGATATGAGTTTTTCGGCGCCCTCAAGCAAGGAGCAGGTAATGCTCTCCCTCTCTCTCTCTCTCTCTCTCTCTCTCTCTCTCTCTCTCTCTTTCTTCTCCACACATACACACACACACACACACGAGGAGAGGAAGGAGAGCCAGGTATGCTCGTTCCCTCTCCTCACTCTCATGTTCCCTTCCCCTCTTTCTCTCTCCCTCTCTCTCTCTCTCACACACACACATACACACACACACATAGTGTTTTTGAGAGAGAGAGAGAGAGAGAGAGAGAGAGAGAGAGAGAGAGAGAGAGAGAGAGAGTACAAACATAAACAAAAACGCACACACACATACATAAACAAAGAATGCACACACACATTGAGAGAGGAAAAGAGAGAGAGAGCATGCATAAACAAAAAACGCACACATTGAGAGAGGAAAAGAGAGAGAGAACATGCATAAACAAAAAACGCACACATTGAGAGAGGAAAAGAGAGAGAAAACATGCATAAACAAAAAAACGCACACACATTGAGAGAGAAAGAGAGAGAAACTAATTTAACGTCGTAGGAAACTAATTAAAATTAAAAGACCTAAAGATCTAGCCGACGAGGAGTTGAACTCAAGACCTATTATTCAAGAGGGAAATGGCATAACCAATCTATCATACTTGGCATGGGTGATAGAAAAGTTATACCATTTATCTCTTTTTATTGGCACACACATCCACACACGCGCACACACACAAGAAGAAGAGAGTTATAACGTCATAGGAAACTATCCTAAAAGACGTTAAAGATTAGGTTAGATGTAGACTTACGTTAAATTAGATTTAGGTTTATTTAAGTTAAATTAGATTAGATTTAGGTTTATTTTTAAATAGATTTACGTTTATTTATGCTAGATTTAGATTTACGTTATATTAGATTAGATTTAGGTCTCCATAGACTGCGATGCCTACATGAAGCGGGTGAAGAAAGCCCTCGATGGAATATAGGGTATTGCTGCCTTCACTCATGGTGGGCTCCGTCGATCCAAAAGTACTGGTGAAATGTCTTCAGAAGATAGGGAAGAAGGTGGATCTTCAGGGCGGCAAGAGTCACTACATCCCCGACACAATGACCATCTAGACAACCTCTAGTCATTCAACAGCAACTTCAAAGTTAGTAACAAGAGCAAGAACGGTCTAAAGGGCCAATTGCTATCGTCAGATGTGGATGGAGATGAGGCAACGTCACCACCGGAAGTTAACTCTCACATCTTTAGTGATGAGAATGCCAACTCTTGCCGAGTTATGTGAAAAATTATGTGTTAAAATCAGTTTTAAGGTTCTTATAATCCCTGTTAGTTTAGTTCTTTGTTTTTAATATAACATAATTTACGTTAGATTTAGATTTATGTTATATTAGATTAGACTTAGGTTTATTTAGGTTTACCCACACACACACACACACACACACACACACACAAGAAGAAGAGAGTTTTAACGTCGTAGGAAACTATCCCAAAAGACGTTAAAGATTAGGTTAGATGTAGACTTACGTTAAATTAGATTTAGGTTTATTTTTAGTTAGATTTACGTTTACTTAGATTTACGCTTATTTACGTTAGATCTAGTCCACGCAAGAATTACTTACGGTTTAGGGTTTAGAGTTAGACGAACAGTGAAAAGATCTACTGTGAAAAGATGTTAAGATGCTGTGAAGTGCTACAGCTAGAGAAGAGGCAAAGGGGTTTTGTCCACTACATGCAGTATCATGTAGACATGGGTCTGTAGATTTCTTGTACCCACAAATATAGGTATTGACCAATAAAGACGAGATTATAACCCGGTGGTTCTAATCTCCGTGCACCTCTAGACCGAGGTGTGCGGGGATTGGACATGACTAGAGAATGTGAGGTAGAGAGAGAGAGAGAGAGAGAGAGAGAGAGAGAGAGAGATAAGACGAAGAATGCCAATAGAATATTAAATTTTTTGTCCAGGTTATAAGATTTTTATCCTCATTATGAGTAGTGACGAGGATGTGGGACCGTCCAACCGAAACACCTATCTCTCAACGAGGGTCTTATGTCCTTGTAATCAATGCAAGCATGATGTGCGACAGACAAGACGTGTTTCTTTGCAGCACGTTCGCAAATTTGGCGAGTTCGATCCATCTATTATAGATCGAGTTGTTGACAATTATAACTCGTCAGACTCTAACGATGGCCAACAAGCAGCAATCTTGCAACCCAATAGACGTGTTCGCAGGCGCTTTGGTCAAGCAGCATATGTGAGGCCACAAGATGTAGCCTCTGACAGCTCGGGGGATGATCATGCAGAGCACATTCCCAACGAGGCAATGTTTGATCCCGAGATTGATGAAATGATCGAGACGATCATGGATTCAGAAAGGCTTATCTATGATGATATGAAAAGTGAAGCCGATACGCCATTGTATAATGGATCACGTATGTCTAGATTGAAAGCACTCCTGTTTCTTCTCAACATGCAGGCAAAGTTTGGATGGAGTGACACTAGCGTCACAGCGCTTTTCAGGTGATCTATTACAATTAGTTTACTTTGATAAAACTCTAAATGTATAATGATCTGATAGATTTTTACACGACTGTATCGTATTTTTATGTTGTGTAGATTGCTTAAAGAGCACATACTACCAGCTGACAATGTGATGCCAGATTCCCGAGATGAAGCAAGAAAGATTTTGCGAAGGTCATCAAGCGTATCTTCCAGAGAATCAAGTGTTACGCGACGGCTTTTTGGGAAGAGAGCCACCAAGGATGTCTGCACAAGCATGGTTAGAGAAGAAGGAGATGTGCGATGACGGATTGCCTCCAGGGATGAAGAGACTATCTCTATGGTACGAGTTACCATACTGGCCCCGACTCAAGATCAATCACTTGCTCGATCCAATGCACATATTCAAGAATGTGGGTAATCTACTATGGGACCATCTGACCGGCAAGAAAGATACTTTGGGAGCCAGAGTTGACCTTAGAAATGTGGATCGTATGGAGCAATATTAGCAGCAAACAGCGTCTGATGGATCGATAAAACTCCCTAAAGCACCATGGATTTTCACATGAGCCCAAGAACGCAAAGTAAAAGAGACCATTCGATCTTTGCGGACCCCCACTGGCGTAATGCACTCGCTCCGAACGTGTTTTACTAAAGAAGGAAAGCTTACCAGTTTGAAGTCACACGATTGGCATAAAATGTGTCAGGTACGTTCATAGTGGACTTTAATATCATTGCATAAAATGTGGACTTTAATATCATTGCTGCACATACTTTACAGTTTATTTTACCGGTTGCCATTGAGGGATGTTTGTCTCTCGACATCCGTAACACAATCTACAAACTTGCAAAGCTGGTGCAATGGATCTCACAAAAGGAGATCAACGTAGACTCCATACCATTCGCCAAACTAAATGCTGCGGAGCTTGTGTGCATGTTTGAGAAACATTTTCCTACTACCATGCTAACCATTCAGGTGTATCTTCTTGTTCACATAGTTGATGAGGTGGAAATAGCTGGCACAGCTCATTCCAGATGGATGTTCTTCTTAGAACGTTTCATGAAAACGCTTAAGGGATATGTGCGTCAAAAGGCACGTCCGGAGGGTAGCATGGCAGAAGGTTGGTTGGTATCAGAGTCCCTAGTGTACATTGGAGAGTGGCTAGACGGATTTGATAAAGCCCGGGACACGCTATGGCGAACCATAGATGATGAGCGCATATCTGGGATTGTCATGTGCAATCTCGGTGTTGAGAAGAAGATGACGGAAGATCTAGAGGCTAAAATCAACCGATTTTGCATGCTTCACAATCCAGTGATACAAAAGTGGATTTCACAATATGAGGATGAAAAGCAAGAGCGACAAAGGGCACGATCGAGTGCAGACGGGGAAGACGACCACCGATGCACTATCCGACGGTTCTGGAGAGCCTACCAACCTTCATGAGCTTAAGATGGTTGCACAACCAATTGAAAAGCGCACAACAATGCGGTGACGAGGTGACTGAGGAAGAGTGGGAGTACTCTCGGGGTTGCGCGACCAAGGTAAGTTTGCAATATACGACTAGCTAGTGACTTTATTTCTAAACGTTTGAACGGCCACTCATAATCTTTGTTCGTTGTAGTATAAGTCATACACAACAGCATGGTGTAAAGGTTGACATTTTAGGGTGGAACGAATCGACAAAAAGCGTTTTACTCAAGATTGTGGAATCATGGAAAAATTTGAACAGTCTAGTCGACGACGTTCCTCTGATGCAGATCCTGTGGTGGCGGGACTCACTTACTTCGGCACGCTGCAAGAGATTTTGAGGATCGATTGCAGAGGATTTTTTGTCGGCTTGTTCGACGTGCAATGGTTCAAGATAATCATGGAGGGTCGCAACGCTACTGTGCGTAGAGGAGAGTCTGGTTTTCTTGAGGTGGATTCTACTAAGAAATGGACTGACCTAAGAGACACTTTCGTACTACCCGATCATTGTGAACAAGTAAGTATGTAAATAGTTAACATCCCCCTTTTACAAGTTATGTGCTTGAAAGCTCTCATGTAAGTTATGTGGCTCTGGCAGGTAATATTTCATCCTACAAAGTCTACATCAAACTGGTGGTACGTCATAGAGGTAGCCCCTCGTAGTGCAAGGACGTATGAAGGCTACCATGTGCCAATCACAACGGCATCAATGGAGGAGATCATAGAAGATGCTCAATCAGAAGCCGCTGCGGTGGTCCCAGACGAGCATCAAGATGCTACTACTCTATATGGGGTGCATGCAGAGGAGCTACAAAATGAAACAGAGGATATGTGTTTAAACGGAGAGCTCTATATAGATATAGGAAGTTATGCTGAGTTATGCGAGGATGAGAGAGAGATCTCTTAAAGCCACAAATATTGTATTTGAACAATTTTGCTCCGTGTTGTAAAAGCTCTGGCTCTCTAAGTACCTTCCATGGTGTATAACGCTCTTTTCTACTCGCGCCCACATCTTTTGATTGAAAATTCTGAGTTTTCGACTTGCCTCTTCTATCACTCAATTCATTGCGTCATTGTATTTATATGCGTCATTACGTCATTGTATTTAATGGTCTTTGCGTCATTGTATACTCTATTCATTCAATATTAAGTTTAAATATTCGTGTGTTTAATGCAGGTATGGATGATGAGGAGTTTCTTTCTTCTTTGTCACCGCAGTAGAGACAGTGGTACGTGGAGCGTCATCGCTCTGGCGCATCATCGTGCGTTCCTACTCCATCCGCATCTCCCTCTCTTTCGGAGCATTCGGCGCGCTCCGAAGCTTCGGCGTCGACGAGACGAGCTTCACACTCGTCTAGACACCGGCGCTCTAGTGGTGGGAGTGGCGGTTGTTGTGGGGATTCCGCCACCGATGCCTCCACACCGCCTCGTGTTTGACGAGGCTCTTTAACCTCCCCTTCTTTGCCCGCCCCCACACCTGCCACAGCATCGCCATCTACGCCAGGTTTTGCACGGCTGACTGTTCCTAGCAGCTATACACCTCTACCTACTCCACCAGGAGCCACCCCACTCGACACTCCTCGCTTCGGGGCCCAGACGCCGGTGGAGAAACCTGACGTCCGTACCCCCATCGACACGCCGCTAGAGACCCTTGCCGGGACACCCAGGTTTACGCGTCACCGGCCAGAAGGCTTGCCTTACTCCGTCAACTTCAGCGGCGGCATCATCATGGATGATGATGGCAAGAAGGTGATCTCGTGCATGAGTGGTCTTTGCTCTCAGCTGTTTAGACACTACATACTAAACAAATGGAGTGAAGTACCAAGTGATTTAAAAAACAGAGTCATCAGCATACTTTATGATGAGTTTCCCGTCCCAACACGGGATCATCGCTTCAAGACCTGATGAAGATTCGAATGCGCGAATACTGCAAACACAAGCGTTCCGAAGTGCAAAAATCAATCAAGCATGGGTGGAACAGGCCAGATTGGCTGGCCAAAGAAGATTGGAAGAATGCGAAGAAAGCAGCGCGCGAGAATCCCGACAAGTGGAAGCAACAAAAGGATGCAGCCAGAGCGCGAGTAGAGGCAGGGAGCTCGCACCACTTGGGGAGCGGTGGATGGGCATCATTTGAGGCCGATTTTGTAAGTGTTTTCGCATTGCTCTTTATGTTCGATAGTTTAGGGTTTATGAGTTTTTTAATTCTAACATAATGAAATCTTTGTATGTTTTGACAGTGGTCGATGACAGGACGTGATCCCACACCGTACGAGCACGAGTACGCAAGCAGGAAGGGCTTAAATGCCCTGATGGACATTCTCAGTTCTCGCGGCGGCATGGTTAGTATTAGGGTTTACTCTTTTCTATTTTTTGTATTGTTTTATAAATGTCGTTATATGTTTATACTTACTGAAAGCTGTCTTATTGTCTTTTTTTGTAGAATCCGACAGATACGCCGCTTGGACGCGATGAGACGTCTGACTAGACGATGTCAGTTTAGTCGTAGCTAGATAGCATTAGTTTAGGGTTTCTCATAGCTTATGTATCATGAGACGGATTTTATACGTCTTTTTGAACCATGTATTTTATTACATTTGTCACCGCAGTTCATTTTGTCAATCAATTCTTTATGCCTATGATGTTGTACAATTGTCATTATTACATTTGCCAATCAATTCATTTTGCCTATGATGTGTACAATTGTCAATTTTACGCTTGTCAATTTTGTAAACAATGCGTCTTGTGGGTGACTATTTTGGGTCTATTATCTACCCTTGCACTTTTTTTAAAAAGTGAATCAAGTACAATATGGTTGATGGGTGGCAGTGCATTCAATGCCCTGTCACCAAAAAAATTTCTCTCGGGCGTCGCTATAACCGTCACTATTTATGGCTCTGTAGCGTTGCTATGAGCGTTGCTATAGACTTCTGTGAGAGCGTCGCTATAACCATCACTATATGCGTCGCTATATTCATCACTATAAGCGTCGCTATATAGCGACGCTTATTCGTCGCTATAAGCGTCACTATATAGCGATGCTTATAGCGACGCATATAGCGACGGTTATAGCGACGCTCTTGTAGCGACGCTATTAGCGACGGTTTTAGCGACGCCGGGGGTTATAAAAACCCAGTGTATTTCCGTCGCTAACAGCGTCACAAGAGCACACAACCTCTTGTAGTGCTCGACATCGATTATTTCCCACTTGACCTAGCATGTTTACGCTGAGATTCGTCATCAAATCTACCATTTGCCTCATGTCTTGCCTTAGCCCATCATCTTGCACTGCTGTAGTGACCACTGCTGGCATAACCTGAGTAGTAATAGGAACCACTGGTTCGTGATGAACCCCTGACATGCGACCTTGTAAAGACTCTATAGGCTGAAATTCAGACCTCATGGGCAAAGACTCCACCCCTAACTGGCTCATTTTCCTCAGCTTCCACTCTTTGTTCCTTGCTACCTCTAGTGCATCTTCATATGTCTTAGGCTTCTTTAGCTCCACTCTCCAACGTATATTCTCCCAAAGACCAGCCAAGAATCTGTCCTTCTTCATCATGTCAGGCGGGAATACATGTGGTGCTAAGGCCTTGCAGATTCGCTCCCATGCCAATGAAAACTTACGTATGTACGCATCTACTGGCTCACCTTCCTTTTGCACCAAAGCCTGTACTTCTTGCCACACTTTGTCTGGATCTTCTATCTTCACAAACTCCACTTCCAACCCATGTCATAGATTGTCCCAACTCAACCTTACAGGTGGATTAGCCACACGCAACTCCTCTTCAAATGCTTTAGACCAAACTCGTGCATCACTCTTCAAATAAATTTGGAGAAGACGTAACATCTGCGCATGGTCATGAATCTGGTTGCTAATGCAGGCAACCTCCATCTTTTCCAAAAATTCTTCCACATCTTCATCACTTCTTCCATGAAACTCCGGATAAGAGAAATCCATGGCTACCCAAGTTTCAATGCTTTGAGAACCCCTTTGAACACACGTGCAAGAACCCAAAACTTTTGACTACCCAATCCCCAGAAACTTTAATGGAGCTCAACTTTAGATAATGACAAACACATGCACATCAAATGAGTTTTCATAGTTGATCATCGGAATTACAACAGGCAAAGGACATTCCAAGATCTCTCGTAATCTTCTTGGCCCGAACATAAAGACTATGCGCTGCTGGAAAAAAATCTTCCTGGGCACATGAACATTTATCTGGATTCTTTGAGTTAAATGAAATGGAGTGAATTGAGGGCCATTTTGATCATCCATTAAAGCCAACCATGAAACTTCCAAGAAGGCACACCTGACTTAACCTCTGATTTTGCCAAAATTTCAATAGCATAACAACATAAATGGCTCAAAAGACCAAGAAACCAGCCATCATAACTTGGAAAAATTTTGACACAGTTTCCCCAGAAGTAGAGCAGTAACCCAAAATATAGACTGTATATGTATGCATAAACTGCCAACAATAGAACTCGAGCATCAAGTAGGACTCACTGGTACATAGCCTATGGCGAGGTCACAAAAAGGGTGCTCCAGCTACCTTTATCACCGAAAGGATCTCTACATTTGAGAATCCCCCAGCTCAATAAAAACCTCACGCTATCGACCCTCACACGAAGGCTAATGCAAATCGCGTATAGTCAAGTCTCAAAAATGACTATCTTCCAGCCCAAGTCTCAGAAATGGCTGGGACTGCCAAATACAACCAAGTATGGCTCCACAAATGCGTACAATGGCAGTTTCCACAAGTAACGTACAATCCAGCAGACAATGCACTCAAATAGACGCCAAGTGATGCATACCCACAACAACTACAAGTGACATCACTACACTCTAGCTACGTGTACCTGTGTGAATTACTTGTACCTGTACCTGTAACCTATAACCTGTAATCTGCAACCTGCAACCTGTAACCTGTAATCCCCAATCTCAAAGCTCGAACCTCGAAGCAGAAGGTACTCGAAGAAGATCCTCCGTGGGGGCACCAAAAGAATGTGAGCGGGATGAAAACACACACAGCGCCTCTATAACGACCCGACACACACTCTTGGGAAGATACACACACACACTATGGGGCACTACTCAGCTTAGACAACACACCTGGCCGAGACAGGGAACACACCTCTGGAGTGAGAGGAGAGAGACTATCCACTTGCCCACTCCACACAGACACACACACACACCCAAAAAACTCAGCTCAAAAGAGGATAATTTTTGATGTTTAGATACAATTGAGCTTGGGCCAACACCAATGGGGCAAATAGCTCACACAATATGGGTAAAATAAGCCAGATACAATCACAAACTAGAGCGGAAACTTCGCTCATAGGAGAAACTTACACAGAAAAACAACAAGAAAAGAGTGAGGAATTTGGCAAAATGGATAGCTCCATCACGTCCGGAATGGCCCAAAACCCCAGTCTACAATGTCAAAGTGCTCAAATCCGACCTTGGATGAGCAGTTTACGGCCAAAACAAGCTCCAAAATGAGCAAAAACACACCTGCGGCTGTTCCTCCTCTCTTCTCTACGTTTTTTCTGGTCTTCTCTCTGTTTTTTCAGTTCTCACACTTAGCTTTATTAGTTGGGCACCCTTGGGCTTTTAGATGACCTCAAACAGACCCCGAACAGGCCAAAAATTGACCTCGTAGTGCATAGTTGTCACCCTGTTGCATCCATGCGCACACCTGGCACTCATTTCTTTTCAATAATGCGTCTCGCAACCACGTGAAGTGGCCCCAAAAAGTGGTCCTAATGATGACCTTTCTGCATAACTCTCACAAGAAAACACCACTTTGTGTCCGTATTCATCCACGTGAAAATATTGACCCCGTTCGCCCTCCTAACACCACTAGATGCCATCTGACGCACCTGCTTACCTCATGTCGTCGGCCCGCGGATAGCTTCCTCGAGAAGTTTTACGCGCTATAAACTCCTCATTATTGTAGAAAAAACATACTGGTACTGGTGATAGTGAAAATCGATGCACTATGTACATGTTGTCCTACCTGTACACATGTGGGCCCCAAGTAACCACCTGGCTATGGAAATTGGGCAATCCTTTATTCGATGCACCATGCATGTGTCGGTACATATGCGCAATCCCTTGCTCCAAAAAACTCTTGAAAACTTCCATCTTAGATAAGTATTATACTGTATATTTCTATGGCTAGGCATGTTGTGAACTACTAGACCAAACCGTCTACTATCTATGAGGTGCAGCTTGGACATGTGGTGGACCTTCAGACAAAAAACTCAATGTATAACATAGCTTGGGTTCTCCATGTTTTAATGGATCCTAGTTTGGATATATGGTAAAGCTTACTTTTTTCCCAGTCTTAATGGATTAGCTTCACCAAGTGGTGTAGCTTGCTTCTTGCCATATTTCACAAAAACATGGAGGTGGAGCTTTTCTTCTATGCTAGCTCCAATAGAGATGGCTTGGACAAGTGGTGGAGCTTTGCTTCTACTCATGTTCCAATAGGGCTAGCTTAGACAAGTGGTGAACCTTCAAACAAAACCCCTCATTTGAAAACATATCAACGGTTATCTAAATAATGAAAAAAACCATTCAAGCTATAGCCTTAGAGGTTGGGTGTGGACCTTGTACCTAGGATGGATAGGAGGTGGACCTATTATTATTTCTCCACATCCATCTTAGACAAGGGATAAAAGAATTTTTCATTTCAAGTTTTATCGACGATTTTATCAAATTTTTGAGTTCTTTTGACCAAATATGTGATGTATCATAAAGTCTCTATTTAATGTAATTTTCTATCATAATAGGAATCCATATATGTGTGGTACGGAGAGGGAAATTTTAAATTCTAGAGAGATAGTATCTATGTGTGGTACCATTGGAGGAAGAGATTATAAATTCTAGAGAGAGAATAACTTCACTCTTCTAAAATCTTAGGAGAGAGAAAGTAAAATTATAGAGAGAGAGTAATTGTATATGTTGTCATAGCAGAGAGAACTTTAAAAATCTAGAAGAAGAATGTTTTATTTCAAAAAAAACCTTAAAAGGTTCATCTCACAAGTCTATCTTTGCAAAAGAATTTCAATGCGCACCATGCGGGAACCATTTAGATATGTATAAAAAATTATATATGCAAGAAAATATGTACACCAATCCAAATCTCACCTAACTCTAGCATAATAGACATGAAACCATGATTACATTCACAAACATGATCAACACCATGAGCACGTCTTCAATAAAACCAAAAACGTGCCACCCAAACACTTATAGTCATACATGGTCCGATACATATCATAGTCTAGAAAACACCAGTGTAGATGTCAATCACGAGTAATGTGATCTAGGCTCATACTGATACCAGTCTGTCTCCTCATCACTATTTGTGTCAAGTTCTAGAACAACACTTACACATCAGGCCTTGTAGCATGCAAGATGTTGCTGAAAGACGTGTGGATCGCTATCCCCGCAGAGGCAATGTCTAAACAACTCAATGTAGACATATCCCATGCCACTGCATCTAGAAAAGATATCAATGATGGAGGTGCATTCCGTAGTAAATTCGGTGACGAGCCAATTGAAAAGAAAAGGAACATTCATATATTAAGTTTGCATAACATAGTCTAGAAAGACATAGTAGCATGCATATCTACTTACAAAAAGAATTCAAGCATGGCACCTTTAAGAGCACGTCCTCCAATGTACCCTCCATCACCACGCTCAACCAATATCCTAGATTTGGCATCAAAATAGTTGATGTCCATGCTATGTCCATCTCATTGGTTGTAGATAGGTCATTGACCCATTGGATAAAACAATCCTAGCAATAGTGTTTCCAACTGAAAATTACAACTAGAGTGTGAACTAATTAAAGAAGTTTCAAGAAAAATACGGCTATGCTTTCTCAATCATCAAATAGCTTTACTTACTCTCTCAATATCAATGGTCTTCCACACATAACCATCTGGGATCAAAATAAGGATGGTGTGCATCATTTTGAATCCGTGTCAACGGCATGGCCAGACACAATGCCAAAGTAATCAGTGGAGCTTAGGGTGATGTACCACCCATTTTTTGCAACATACTTAGAAGCTATTATGGCCACTTTCTTGCTCAATTTTTGAGAGAATTGATTCCATGAAGGGACCTTCATATTATTCTATTAGCATGGATGCATATCTCTTCCATGAAAGGGTGTTATTATAAATTTGTTTAAAATTCTAAATTTTTTCATAGAATAGAGGTGAAAAATAAATTAGAGCCTTGCTCATTGAGTTTGTGAAGAATGCATATCTCGTTCTTTAAAAATTTCTCAACTTTAAAATTCGTTAGAAAATTCGCAAACAAAAGAGAGGCCACTTCATTATTAATTTCAACATTGGCTAAATGTAGAAAAGCCAAGATCCTGCATACGATCACACATGTATTTCAAACATTAACACACACCATATAGTCAACGTTTTTTCTAGGATATGTATTTACCATGTATCATCATTGAGAGAAATTTTTTGAACATTTAGCATGTTGCCAATAACGGTCATATTTGTGGAGGGTATTGCATAATTTGAAAATGATATATTTCATCAAGAATTGTGGAGTAGAAAAAAAGTGAAAGTTGGATATCTCTACAAGCAAGTTTTCCTGTGGAACCTTGAGCATCTTTTTTCCTCTTTTTGGGGGACTTCTTTGGCTTCTTGGATTGAACAAATTCCAATTGTTTCTTATAGAGGATGCACGAGACTAAAAAGTACCAACCCTGGTACTAGTGCCTCCTCTTTTTAAAGAGGTGGATTTCTTGGAAGCTAAGCCAATCTCCTCAATAACCTCTTTATTTCTTTCAAGAACGTGCTTTATAGTAAACAATAATATATATCACTCACAAGCTTGGATAAAAGACACTTAGTCAAAAAAATATCAGCATGTCGGTTGGCTGCTAAGCCTCACCATATTGATGCTAGCAAAGCATGAACCACATATATAAAATGTCAATCTGTGGGACGTAGCTGACCCGACTAGTGCATGGAGGCTGCAACAGATGGCCAATCTCTCAAAAAATCCAAGTCTAGTGTGCTCTCACCTAGATCGGTCTCAAGTGTGTGTCAAACATCAAAAGCCACTTTCCTTACCGCAAGCTTGATCCGATAAATTTGTATAGCTACGATGCTCCAAATGCAACAAAACTTAATGCCTAGCATGTGTAGAGTATCCTCAATATCCCTATGTGCTCAAATGACACTCAGGAAAAATCACACCATAGGGATGTAGAGTATCCTCAACATCCCTATATGCTCAAATGACACTCAGGCAAAATCACGCTTAAGATAAACAACATGTTTATTGAAGCGTAATACATTGATTTCATGTAGTTACACTACTCCAAATGCAATGAAACTTACTACCTAGAATGTGAAGAGTATCCTAAACACTCTCATGTTCTCAAATGTCATTTTTGACACTCGAAAAAAACCGCACATAAGATAAACAACCTATTTTAGGTCAGTCACTTTCAAACTTTGAAGCTCTTTATTGCTTCCTTAGGATGTGCTCTATCTATATCTATGGTCAAAAACTAGTTTGGATGCGTGCATGGTGCGTAAAGAACAAAAATAGCTTGTAGATGGGCACGACCAAAACCCCCTTTTGATTTTAGTGTCCATCCTCGGGCACTGTTGAAAATTTGTTGATGGGATGTCTTCATTTGTCGTTGAATTTGTTGATGAGATTCATTCTACTATAGAATCTTCATTGGTTCGAACTTGTTTCTGATGTGAGAGATGGTGTTACATATGTCCATTTTAGTAGCATATAATGGGGATTTGTTTTATTTATTTATCTATTAAGAGTATCTACAAGAGAAGTAGGATGATGAAGATCTAAATTAGGGTCTAATACTTGGATGATCAAAGGGAAAAAACCCAATGGTAAAAAAGTTCCTTTGGGATATTCTCATAGTTGGAATACTTATTAGCATGGGAAATATTCATAAAGTACTGGATGAATTATTTGCTTATGGATATGGAAATAAGAAGGTAGCAAATATGAGAGGGTAGCATGATGGAACATTGGTTTACCTACTGTAGTCCACTCAAGGTGCATAGGTGGAAGCAAAAAAGAGTGTCTGATGCATATGTCCAATGGTGGGACATCCTATATATGCATACACAAAAATGCAATGAAAACAATATGTTGTGCAAGAAAGACTTTTGAGTGGTTCTTTAGAAAGAATGTGTAGCTATAAAAGCATATGTCATGGCTTTACAAGCTGGCACCACTTTAGGAAGGCTCAGGGGGGTCACTATGTATAAATTATATATATCACGTGCGTTCAAGGACTATTTATTGAATTTCTTATCTGTGAATTTTTGACAAATAAATTACACCCTTTTCTTATTGAATCTGTAAATTTTTTTCCCAACTCCATTTTACAATACCCTTCTGTATGTGCAAATGTGAAAAAATAAAATTAAATAACCCCTACTACTGCACTCGCGTGATAGTCACATAATTATTAAGTGATCCCCCGAAGCAGGAAGGGATTTTTTTGTTGAGGATATGTGCTCTCATCTTATTGTGCAATGTGCATGAGTGTTGGACTCTACGTCACTCCACCATGATTAAGTTAATAAAGTTGGACTCTTATGCTCATATCATCCATCATGAGCGATACAACTTGGATATGCTCACCTCTTCAAGCTTGAGCGTAAGCCTAATAACTATGACTCGTGGCACAAATTTTACTAAGACTTGAAGCTTTGGGACAAACGCTTTGCTCATTTTTTGGCTCAGCAGCCCCACTTTGACAAAGAGTGTTTTTTGCACCCTGGCGACTTGAATTTTCACATTCTTAAGCTTACTACAAACATTTCTTCTGGTAAAAGTAATCTTGAATCCTCAAAAAGAGGATTATTGAAGGACCAAGTTGGCATTGAAGGTTTCTTTTTCCATACCTATTTTATCTTGGAATCTGCAGCTTCGTTGGTTGAGTTGTCATTCACTGACTATGAAGACTCCATTGTCCGTTTGATTCTCCAATTAGGCATGTTGTAAGGAGTCTTTGAGGTTGTTGTAGGCCTCTGTTGGATGTTGGCATTTGGACTTTGACTCCGAGCATTGGAAGACTTAGGAATACAAATCTCTTGATGACCTTTGTAACTCCTTTGTTGACTTTTCTTAGCTCTAGGTCTTGTTGAGCTCTTGAGATCTTCATGCAGTTTGGTTGTAGTTGCAATTGGTTGTTGAATAATTGGTTGCCAAATCTTTGTATAGTCTTTATAGAATCCTTGTCCAAGAGGAAGATTCTTTGATATCCATCTTTGTTCTGTATCCTCTTGAGAGTTGTGGTAGACTCTAGCATCTAATGTCCTTTTGTTGTAGACCTGCTTCTTAGGTATCCTAAAATATTGTCAGGGTTGATACCTTGTGGGCCTTCTTTCTTGGGAGGGTCTTGACTTTACTTCATATGCCCTTATGTTTGTTTCTGGTACCCATATATGTCTATTACCTTTATAGTACTCCTATTGTATTAAGCTCCATTGTGATGCTATCCATCCCACATGTTTGTCTTTTTGTGTTGATTTTTCGTCTTCAATCCATAGTGGATCATTGACTTTGACTACACTTGCTTGACTTTCTTTTGCTTTCTTGAGTACTTGGGCTGAAATATCTTTGCTTTTCTGGGTGATTCTCTAGAGGTTTTGTTTGTGTCAACAATTGACTTGAAGTTTTGAAAGTTCGGCTTACTTGAAGAAGCTAATCCATGAGGGTTCTTTGATGTAGAGGCATATGTTGTCACACCTTTAGGGGTGGTGTGTGGAAGGTCCACTTTAGCCTTATTTTTGTCTACAAGATTTGTTGATGATTAATGTGACTTTTGCAGTTCTAAATCTATCATTAATGGTATTTGTAACTATTGTTTACTACCACTTGTGAAAGAGACCTTCAACATTGTATCTTCTCTGTAGGCCTTGTGTTGGTCTAACAACTAATGTCCAAGTATGATATCTACAAGAATTTATTTTGGAGGTTTTATTTGAGATTTTACTTGCTCTTGATGCTTTTGGATGCTAAGAATAGCAACCATTTCTTCTTATTTTGTAGCCTTACCTTATCCTGTTTTCTTAGTGTGGTTTGGATGGTCCTTTGGATGCTATCTGAACCATATTGCAATTTTTTTCTTTATCCAATAGAGAATTTCACCGGACACTTGCTCCATTTTCACTACTGCATTTGAGTAACCTTTGATCTTAGAAGATCGATTGTACTTTGTGGAAGAATATGTCTCTTAGGAGGAGATTTTGGTAGTGACCTTTGTGTAGCTTTACGATCTTCAGCTTTCATTGAATTTGAACTATGCTTCACCTATTCTGGCAACTTGAGGTTTTGTACCATCTTGAGATAATCTTTGACTTTAGTCTCGCCATCCGAGGGTTTGTATAAGATCATGAACCTGCTATTGCCATCTACATCTCAATATCCATATGTGAGCTTGGTCTTATGAAATTTCCTGAACACTATTGGATTCATTGGCTTTTGACTTTGTCTTTAGGAAGTCAACTAAAACTTTGGTCCTTGATGATCTTCATACTGGCACTTGTCATCAAATTATGATGAGGGAATTTGGGTCAACTGGGAACTTTCAACAACTATATGGTCTTTTAATGTCTTCTGATTTGAAGAGGGCTGGTTAGAAGCTCTAGGGCTTCTAATTAACATTGTGTTTTTTGTACAAGAGTTGAGTTTGATAAATTTATAGCTCTCCCCTTCCTAGGGTGATCACTAAAGCTTTCTCCATGATGAGAGTTCAAAACTATTTGGTTGTGGTCTAATCTCATCTTTTGGGATTGTGAAGGCATATTGTGTATGTAGCACTATTGATGTTTGGCATTTGAAAACCTTCTGGATAGTTTCCTATGAACCTCCGTAAAACATGACATATGATTCCCCAAGTCAAGTTGTAGATAGCATTATCTTTACCCTAATATTGTCTATCCCATGGGTTACCTTTGATATGAGCTTTTGTGGATTTAGGACCCAAGGCATCATAGATTTTAAACTCTCATTTGTATCCACAATTTTTTTAGTTAAAGTATATGCTGGTCTGGTCACGATGTTGAAGCTTAATTTTGTATGGGGGAGAGTTGGCCTCTAAAAATTTTTTTGTGTTTACTAGGGTAATCTCATTCAGCTCAAGAGAGGATGGGCTATAATAGATTCTTTCCTCTAAAATGAACCATCCTTCTGGATCTATCATTGGGCATAATTCTATGAGCTGGTATGTGGGCCTTTCAAAAATTAGTCAATCCTTTTTGTACAGTTGCCCTTCTTGGTCTACATAGTGTGCATATGAATTATGTGTACCATATAATGTTAACAACATTCATTTTGATGTGTCCCTTAGACTCATGAATGATTTAACACTAGTGGAAGTGGATGCAGAATCACTTGCAAACCTAATACTCTTTTTGACCTTTGGTGATAGTTGGACACTTTGACCGAATTCACGTAGGAATTTGTTGTTTAGAGGATCAATTTTAAGCTTTTCATGTGCCTATGAATCTTCATGAAAGTTTTGAACTTGTCGTGATTTTGTTGGTGCTTCTAATGGTGATGCTAGGACATTTGAGTGACACCAAAAATGATAAGTTAGATGTACTTACGTTATAACTTGCATTTCCAATTTGATATGTGCTCTGCTTGGCAATTGTTGTTTCCTTGTTGTCTAAATTTCTTGGAAAATCCTTTGGAAATGTCCATCTTTTCTTCCACAATCTACGCAATACACCATGATGGGTGGTATTTCAATTGTCTTGTCTATCTCAAGCTCTTGTTGAGAAGTTTCTGTTTTTGTGTTGATCAGCTTGTCAATGTCTTCTTTTAGAACACTTAGCATCAAGCTGTAGACTGCTCCATCTTGTCCTTTGTACCGTCTTTGACTTGGTTTTCCAATTACATTGGCTTCTATTGGTTGGTCTATTTTCATTTTTGGCTCTCAATTATAGATTGGACCATTGTAATCCATGTACAACAATCATGATTTCATATGAACCATTTATATGGTTTACTGACCTGTAAAGATGTCTAGATAACCACTTAAATCAATTTTTTGCACATCTATCTACACCTCATCTTTGAACTTGTAGTACCTGGATCCACTAAAGTCTGTGAACATCTAGTAGTTCTCTGGATCTGGCTTCACTCGGATCAATAGGATAGTGGCTCATGTGCTACTTTTGATACTCATAAGATACTTTTGGCCTTCTAAATATGTATACAAAACCTTATCTCCATTGTAGCCATACACTTGTAAAATTTCTTTATTGCATTTATGTATTTGTTACAACCATTGACTAACTCTGGTACACTTGAGCTCTTGGCTGGACTCGAGTCCATGCTGTGTTGGTCTATAAAGTTGTCTCCTCACATATTCTTTTGTTGCATGGTAAAATTCCTCCTTATCGGGTTGAAAATTTTATTGTGCCAAAGCAATTTTGGTAGTTGAATACTTTCTAGAAACAAGAGTTGGGTAACTCTAGCTTGAATGCATCAGAATTGATTGCAACCCTTTGAAATAATGAAAAACTATGGCTCTAAATAGATTGATTTGTAACCACATGTACCCTTGGTGATTACAAGCTATCTTTGGAGTGCCAAAGATTAAATTGCTATCTAGAGACCACCAAAGATAAAATTGCTATCTTGGGACCACTAAAGATAAACTTTCACTATATCAAGAGATTTTTACCCAATGTGATATTCCTAGGTTTTTACATGTAGTTTCAAGTCTCTCCCCCACTGAGTTTCACAAAGTTTCTATTATAGGTGAGTGGTTTACCATCCCTTTTTCTCTCTTGAAGATTTCCATCTGTTTTGGTGTTTCAAGTCTTAACACAGCTTCAAAGATGTTCAAACTTTCTCAAGAGCTCTATAATGTTCAATGAAAGCTATGTCAATGAGAATTTTGCCAAAATCACCTTTCTGGTAGAAAATTTATCTTATGCGTGCATATGATAAAATTCTTCAAAAGTTTAAACTTTGACCACTTGAATGGGGTTCTTATGATAAGACAAAGCTAACCCTGATTTCAAAATCAAAAAATCACCTTTCTGGTTTCTTGGGTTTACACATGTAATCATGGCATCAAATCAAGAAAAATACCCTTCCGGTGAAAATTTTATCTTATACGCGCATAAGATAAATTTTCCCTATTTCAACATATCTTTGCCCATTGTGACTTGTCTAGGTTCTTATATGTGATTTCAAGCTTGTTCACTAAGTTTCACAAAGTTTGGACAGTTTACCAATGTTTTATCACCCTTTTTGATCTCGTAGCCAAGGTTTCCAGCTTTCTTGGTATTTTTACCCTTGTACAGCTCCAAATTTGATGAAACGTTCTTAGGAGTTGTATTATGGTCTAAATAGACCCTATGAGTTGAAATTTTGGCAAAATACCCTCTCTAGAGAGATTTCTATCTTCAGCGCGCCTAAGATAAAACTCTGCCAAATTTTGACCTTTTTCATTTTTTCTTCATAGATTGCTTTTCCCACAAGTTTAGGATTTATTGACACCCTGGTTTCAAATTTTTGCCTGATTTGACTTTTCCTTATTGATTTTCTCTGAATTCTGTAGGTTTTCCAATTTTGGACTTGACCAAGTGTTTTAGTGATCCAAATGTTTCCAAAATCAATGGGGATGGTCTAAACACGTTGGTCTACCACCTTGCAAGTTCAATTTCTTAGTTTCAATCCCAGAACCCCCTATCTATCTTAGGTGCACCTAAGATAAAATTGACATTTTTTTATGTTTTCTCCAGTGCACCCTGGATCAGATGCAATCCTGAGCCGGGTTTTCTATTTACCCTACTCCTACTGAACATAAAAAAAGAGTGTAGAAAGTGAAAAGTTAACAATTCAATATCAAATCCCTACTTTCTACTTAGGTGATACCCTTACTAACCACAAGCTAGTCTCAAGAATCCTTCACCTAATCATCTTACCGAGTATCCCTACTCTCAAGCACCTGTCAGCCGTGATAAAGTCAAAACATGTGTTACTCTAGCCAAAACTAGAGGAAGTAATGGAAATTTAAGTGAATGCCTTTAGTTTTTCTCTAGTCTAAGTTGCGTTGTCCCCGAGCCAAAATCTTGGCCAACTGCCAAGACTCACCATATCTATGCTAGCAAAGCAAGAACCACATACATAAAATGTCAACCTGTGGGACGTAGCTGACCTGACTAGTGCATGGAGGCTACAAGAGATGGTCAATCTCTCAAAAAACCCAAGTCTAGTGTGCACTCACCTAGATCGGTCTCAAGTGTGTGTCAGACACCAAAAGACACTTTCCTTGTTGCAAGCTTGATCCAATGAAGTTGTATAGCTACGATGCTCCGAATGCAACAAAAATTAATTCCTAGCATGTGTAGAGTATCCTCAACATCCCTATGTTCTCAAAAGTCATTTTTGACACTCTTGCAAAATTGCACCTAAGATAATCAACATGTTTACTAAAGTGTAATACGTTTATTTCATGTAGTTATAGTGCTCCAAATGCAGAGTATCCTAAACTCTCTCATGTGCTCAAATATCGTTTTTGACACTCGAAAAAAAATGTGCATAAAATAAACAACCTTTTTTAGGTCAATAGATTTCAGACTCTGAAGCACTCTATAGCTTCCTTAGGACGTGCTCTATCTATTTCTATTGCCAAAAACCAATTTGGATGCATGTATGGTGTGTAAGGAACAAAAATAACTTGTAGAGGAACACGACTAAAACCACAACTTCAACGCGACAAAATTACATAGAAAGAAAGAGCTTTCACCTGTAAGTGCATTGGTATGCTGGGATTTTCAATGCAACACCACATGAGTGAGACACAAAAGATTGAAATAGAAAAGATCTCATAGGAGTGTACTGCAGCGTACCGTCACTTTCATTATCCAAAACTTACATCCAGTTTGACAACATTTCGCTTTTATATCTTAGCCGAGGTTTAAAATATGCAATGGCCGGGCTCCCAAGACCTTTGAGTCTCCACAACTCACTATATCTGCAACCTAGGCAAACTAACTGACCTATTCTTTATAGCTTGGAACTCTCATTGAGACCGTAACACGTTATCAATATTACAATGGCTTGAAATAAATTGGGATATTACAAGACATGGCCATTTTGTAAAATTGTAACAAATGTGTGATCCAATCTTCACTACTTTGTCGTATTTATCTTCAATGTGTATTTGTACTTCTCCAGTCTTTTGCAACTTCTGTTATTAACTAACATTGGCTCAGTTAACAAAGCACTTTAACATTTTTGTACTTTTTATCAATGCAATAAATATGACATTTATATAAGTTCCCTCATTGCGTGGGTAGGTGCCATGAGCGTAATCTAGCCACCAAGGGCAATACTCAGTCTCCCAATCTAGTAAACCATGATCTCTCATCCATAGGGGATACATGCGCTCTTCAAATAAGATGTCCCTCCAAATTTCAACTACAATTGGTAGCTTCTGCAACAAAGTTTGATTGTCAAGCCTTATTATCCATCTACGTAGATGCAAAGTGCATTAAGATTTGTTTGAGTTCCTTTAGCAAGTGATTTATTTACTATAAAAACTCTAAGCAAAACAAATATCAACAACAAGAAAGATATCAATCGCATCACATGAATATAAGTCTCCTCAAAGATTCCTTGAGCTTTGGAATTTTTTCATGCGATGATAGACCACTTTTGGCGTGTACAAAGTAGCGTTTATATGCAAGGTCATATGTACAAAACGATGTAAATACATGCATTTGGGAGCTTTGCAAAGTGGTTTCAAGTTAGAAAAAAGGTGCAACGTGTGCACATTGTAAATATGCGTGCTTGAGTGACGGCAGTCGAGCATATGTACATGCCTCGATAGAGTATAGGAGTCTTGGATATGGTTCTAGTGGCTTATTTTGGCTCTATATAATGTTTTTGAGATTTATAGAATGTAAATAATGCAAGTGACAAGTGTGGGTACTCTCATCCCGTTCGAGAAGTTTGACACATGCGGTAACTGTCTATTTGCGGCGCCTGATCTACGGCGATGCGTGCACCGTGCTAGAAGTGGTCAAAAATAGAATATGGGGATGTGGAAAAGTGCTTTGGGTATCTAGAATCAAGCGTGCAAAATTTGGTGAATTTTGGAGTGCATTTGGGGTTTTTCTTGCAAAAAACGTCCACCAGGGGCCAAAACTGGGCCAAAAAAGGTCAAAAAAGGTATGAAATGGCTTGAAATTGACAAATCACTCACGGCGCCGTGAGTGTTGAGGCTGAGGGTGAACTTTGGAGTACAATATCAGCACTTTCACCTCTCTGTGTGTGGGAGGAAGCAGGGTTTCTACAGGTGGTCTAGTGCAGTCCCGTCGCGTTCGCGTCCTGTTTTCGAGTGTGTTCAATTTTTCACTTGGGAGAGTCTATGGAAGTTCTGAGGTTTCCATGGATTTGTATGTGCAAGGAATTGAGGGAAGAAGATGCGGCTTTCTGCAAGACTATGTGACCCTGTATCGGTGCCATTAGGGTTGGCGCTACTCCAAAGAGTCCAACAGAGTGGAGTTTGGTGAAGCTTTTGCAATGTTTTGAGAGTGGCCTTTTGTGGCTGGAGTTTTTGGTTTTCTGATGGTTTTTTTAGTATATTTTGGTCACCATCAAGCGTGATTTCAAGTGTTGATCACCTCGACTCACCTTATAGTGTCTGCGGGAAGGCAAGGGCTTGTACCTCGAGGCGTTTGGAGTTTGAATTGAGCTTGTGGGCAGAGTTTTCAGGAATCTTTTGAGTGGTAGTGAGTGAGGTGAGGAAGTAAATTCCTTGTGTTGTGTTTAGTTGTCTGGGTGTGTGAGTGTGCGCACGGCTTCTTTTGCACCATCATCCTTTGGCGATCCCGCAAGGGAGCGGAAATTTGCCGGTTGTGCACCCAGGTGAAGCGGTTTTGCTGTGAAGTTCGAGCTTCATTGAAGAAAAGTGGTGGTTTGGTTGAGGTTCAATTATTCAAATTTGTGGAATTACTCACGCAAGGGAGAAGGGACTTCAAAGGGATGGCGTATAGTCGGCCAGTGTTTACAGGGAAGGAGGATGTGAAGGACTATATTGCCGACTTCGAATGGCATACGCTTGGTATACACATTGTGAATGATGAAGCAAAGCTTCATGTATTTCCTCTTGCGCTCAAAGGAGAAGCTCGCGAGTGGTTTGAAGGTTTAGAGGAAGACAAAAAGCAAACATGGGAGCAGGTGAAGCTGGCAATTTTTGACAGGTTTGGGAAGAGACTAACCGCAACAGAAGCGACGACAAAATTGAGAGGTTTGCAGCAAGATGTTCATGCTTACTTTAAAGAGTTTTTGCAACACTTCAAAGGAATTTGGGTTCAATTAGAGGCGGCATCCCAAGTACCTCCAGGGGATTTCTTTAAAGTGCGTCATTCTATGGATTGTCTCCATCCAAGTGTAAGGGAGAAGGTCGATCAAGAGGAGCCTGCTACATTTGAGGGTGAAAGCATGTTAACCTGTCGCGGTTTTTGTGCTAGTTAGCAGTTTCAAGTTAACACATCTTCGAAAAGTTGGGCGTCCGGTAAAATTTTTACAAATAATATCAAAATTTGTCGGAGGTTGTACATTTGGATTCCTTGTTTCAAGTGCTTTCTATTGATATATCATACGTCATAGATATTGGAGATGTAGCTCAAGTTATTGTACTAGTTAGCATATGTCAAAATTGTGCTAGTTAGCATTGTCCGGGACATGAAAAAGCATGACAGGTTAACATGCTTTCACCGTTGAAAGAGCTGTGGAAATTGCCGAGGCCAAGAGCAAGACGATCAAGAGAAGGTGGGAGCAAGGCATGACTCACGCTGAGCCAGTTGTGGTGCAACCAATGGTCCCTGTGACAATGGATGATAGAGTGGAGCGAGTGGTTCAAGGTCCAGATCCTGTTACGGCCTGGGTTCTACATGATCTTTCCGGTCACTTGCAAGAATTAAGAATAAACATAATGAATAGAAAACAAAGAGAAGAGCGGCCAGCTAGGAGAGGTAGGGGACAAAGGCTACAAGGAAGATGCTAAAATTGTGATGAAGAGGGTCACTACGCCCCTGATTGTCTTGAACCACCAAGAGAGAGAGGAGGGATATACCCCTTATATGGACGTGGTCGAGGAAGAATAGAAGAAAATCATCAAGAGAAGGCACTAGAAGCACCGCCGCCACAACAACCTCCACAACTGTTGCGTAGAAATGTCGAAGGTAGGTGTTAAGTATGGAGCGCACATTTGTAAGGCCCCCATTATGTAAGGCCCTTGTAATGAGGAGAAGCGCACATTTGTAAGGCCCCCATTATGAGGAGAAGCCATCGTGCGTGAAGGAATATCACTCACCGAAAACCAAAATTTTCACGGACAAGAATCAGGGGCAACTTTAGAGGCCTTGGGGGCGGAGGTCCCCGATATTTTTTTTTTCGCCGGAATATTATGGCCGGACGGCGGCCGCAAAGTGGTCGGAAAATAACCGGTTGGTTGGCCGGTGGCCGGAAGTCAATGGCCGGTGGCCGGTGACCGAATTCAAAATCGTACTTGTCTTCTCAAGGGCGGCCACAAATGGGCGGATTGGAGGGTCCGATTTGGACTTATTCACACAAGGGCGGCTACACATGGATGTCTCTCATAAGAGAGGGCAGCCCTTTTGGCCTATAAAAGTAGGCCATTCTACACACATTTCATAGTGTGAAGTTGATGCAACAAGGTGAGTGTGAGGTGGTGAGAGTGAAGCAAGGCGGGAGCTCTATCAAGGGTTTAATCCCTTTGTAAACTACTTCTTCTTTTGAAGTGCTAAAGCCATTGAGTGGCTGCTTTCCCATGGACGTAGCCCACATTGGGTGAACCACATATATCGTGTGTACTCTCTCTCTCTCTCTCTACTCTATAATCTCTTGTGTGTGAAATCTATCTCTCTCCATTAAGTAATCTACTCAAAAATCTATATAGCTACGTCTTATTTCCTAACAACTGGTATCAGAGCAAGGTTTGCTCGTAGCTAAATTATCTCAAGGAAAGGATTCTTTGAATTGAGTGGGAGTTATGGCGGAGGAAGGAAAGCTCAAGATTGAGAAGTTCAACGGTAAAAACTACCAACATTGGAAGATGCAGATTGAAGACTATCTCTACCAGAAGGGCCTCTATTTGCCACTAGGCGGTCTTGCAAAGAAGCCCGCAACAATGGCAGATGAAGCATGGATTTTCCTTGATCGAAAGGCACTGGGAACAATCCGGTTAAGCTTGGCGTCAACGGTGGCCTTCAATGTTTCGGAGATGAAGACCACGGAGGACTTGATGAAGTCACTTGACGACTTCTACGAGAAACCATCGGCATCCAATAAGGTATTTCTTATGAAGCGCTTGTTCAATCTAAAGATGGCAGAGAATGGTTCAGTTGCAGAACACCTAAATGACTTTAACACAAAAATAAGTCAACTTCGATCAGTGAAAATCAATTTCGATGACGAAGTGCGAGCTCTCCTTATACTATCATCTCTACTGGATAGTTGGGACAGCCTTGTGATGGCTGTAAGTAATTCTATCTCTGGAAAAAATACTCTTAAGTTTGATGATGTTGTGGGTGTTCTCCTAAGCGAGGAAATGCAAAGGAGAAGCACAGGAGAATCATCAAGTGCTGCACTATCAGTGGAAACAAGAGGAAGGCCTAAGGAGAGGTTCAAAAACCAAAAGGGTCGTGATCGCTCAAGGCGGAGCAAGTCACGCACAAAGTCAGTTCTTGAATGTTGGAACTACGGCAAGAAGGGCCACGTCAAGAAGGATTGCTGGTCCAAGAAGAAAAAGGAGACAGAGTCTCAAGACAACAAGCCAACATCGGAAGCCAATGTGGCAGGTAAAGTAGAGCAAGATGCTCTAATTCTCTCATTAGACAATGTGTCTAATTCCTAGATAGTAGATTCCGGGGCTTCATTCCATGCGACACCACACAAGCAACATTTCCAAGACTACACCAAAGGTAATTTTGGGTATGTATACTTGGGAGATGATGAAGCTTGTGAGATTGTCGGCAAAGGTACAGTTTCTGTCAAAACTGCTAACGGAAATGAATGGAAGCTTAAAGATGTTAGGCATGTTCCTTCTCTTTGCAAAAATTTGATCTCTACAGGACAATTGGACGATGAATGTCACAACATTGCATTCGGAAACAAACGGTGGAAGATCTCAAAGGGATCTTTGGTGGTTGCCAAGGGAGAAAAAGTCGGTACACTTTACTTGTGTACTGTTGGCACGCAACCTTCAGCTTGTGCAGCAACTACAGAAGTTGACAGTGCGGTGTGGCACTATCGACTTGGGCATATGAGTGCCAAAGGAATGCAAATCCTTCAAACAAAGAAGCTTCTACCAGGTTTGAAAGAAGTGGACTTAGAGTTCTGTGAAGATTGTGTTTATGGTAAACAAAAGAGGGTAAAATTTCAAAAATCAGGAAATGAAAGAAAAAATAAAAAACTTGAGTTGGTTCATTCTGATGTTTGGGGTCCTGCAAGTACACCATCACTTGGTGGCTCATTGTACTATGTAACATTCATAGACGATGCAACTAGAAAAACATGGTTTTATGTCATGAAGAATAAATCCGATGTATTTTCCATATTTCAAAGGTGGAAAGCCTTTGTGGAGAATGAAACAGGTACCAAGGTTAAATGCCTCAGATCCGACAATGGAGGCGAATATTGCAGCCAAGCTTTTGAAAGCTTTTGTGCTAGCAATGGCATTCGAAGGAAAAGGACAACCCCAAGGACACCTCAACAAAATGGGATTTCGGAAAGGATGAACAGGACAATCATGGAACGAGCACGAAGCATGCGGCTACATGCAAGCCTACCGCTTGAGCTTTGGGCGGAAGCTGTAAGTACGTCTGTGTACTTAATCAATCGGTCACCCTCAACCGCATTGGATGGGGGAGTTCCAGAAGAGGGTGGACAGGTAAACCGATGAATTATGCATTTCTCAAAGTGTTTGGGTGTGAGGCTTTCATGCACATAGATAGAAGCCTAAGATCAAAGTTAGATGCAAAGTCCAAAAAGTGTTTCTTCATTGGCTATGGAGAAGGAGACTTTGGGTATCGCCTATGGAATCCTGAAGATGGTAAAATATTAAGGAGTAGGGATGTAATTTTTAACGAACAAAATATGTACAAAGATTACTTGGAAAGAAAACAAACAAAAGAAACAGGTGATGAGTACATGGAGCTTGAGGACGGTGAAGACGCAAGGACTGCAAACGGTGACAATGTGCAACAACGTCAACCAAATGAGGAGCCTCAACCTATTCCCCTAAGATCTACAAGAGCAAGTAGACCTCCAGAAAGTTTTGTTCCTTCCTTCAACCATCTCTTGATCTCAGATTCTGGAGAGCCGGAATCATATGAAGAAGCTATGCAACATGAATCCAAAGAAGAATGGACAAAGAGCATGCAAGTGGAGATGGACTCACTACATCGCAACCAAACATGGGAGTTGGTTGAGTTTCCTAAAGGTAAGCGGGCACTCCAAAACAAATGGGTGTACAAGCTGAAGGAAGAAGAAGGTGGGAAGAAAAGGTACAAGTCTAGGCTTGTGGTAAAAGGTTTTTCTCAAAAGAAAGGTATTGACTTCAATGAAATATTTTCTCCTGTTGTAAAAATGAACTCAATTAGGCTTGTCTTAAGCCTTGTGGCTGCTCATGATCTAAATCTCGAGCAAATGGATGTAAATACGGCATTCCCTCACGGTGACTTAGAGGAGGAAATCTACATGCTTCAACCAAAGGGGTATGAAGTAAAAGGTAAGGAGAAAATGGTTTGCAGATTAAAGAAGAGCTTGTATGGTTTAAAACAAGCATCAAGACAATGGTACTTGAAGTTTGATCGATGGATGTTGGATCATGTATTCACAAGATGCAACTCCGATCACTGCGTCTACACGAAGAATTTGGGAGATGGGAAATTCATCATCCTAATGTTGTATGTTGATGACATGTTGATTGAAAGTGCTAACATGCAAGACATCAAAGACCTAAAAGAGGAGCTGTCTAAATCTTTTTCAATGAAAGATTTAGGTGCTGCAAAGAGGATACTTGGTATGAAAATATCAAGGGACAGGACGAAGAAGACAATAAATCTATCTCAAGAAGATTACATCAAGAAGGTACTAGAAAGGTTTGCAATGCAAAATGCAAAACCAGTTTCTACACCTTTGGCTGGTCATTTTAAACTAACGAAGGATATGTGTCCAAAGACACAAGAGGAGATAGCCTATATGTCTAAAGTTCCATATGCAGCAGCGGTAGGTTCTATAATGTATGCTATGGTCTGGACAAGGCCAGACATTGCACATGCAGTGGGAGTTGTGAGTAGGTTCATGGACAACCTAGGTAAAGAGCATTGGGAAGCTGTGAAGTGGATACTTAGGTATCTAAAAGGGACAACAACAAATGCTTTGTATTTTGGAGGAACTGATATTTTTCTAGAAGGGTATGCTGATGCAGATATGGTAGGTGACAAAGATACTCGAAGGAGCACTACTGGCTATGTGTTCACGGTCGGAGGCACAGCAGTAAGCTGGGCTTCAAAGCTGCAAAAAGTGGTTTCCCTTTCTACCACGGAAGCAGAGTATGTAGCAATGACGGAGGCAAGCAAAGAAATTATGTGGCTCCACAGATTCTTAGAAGAGCTTGGATTCAAACAAGACAATTGTGTGTTGTATAGTGATATCCAAAGCGCTATCCATCTTGCGAAGAACTCAGCCTTTCATTCAAGGACAAAGCACATTGAGGTGAGATATCACTTCATACGCACTCTTTTAGAAGAGGGACAGCTAAAGCTAGGAAAGGTGCATACAAGTGAAAATCCTGCAGACATGTTTAGAAAGGTGGTCAACAAGGAGAAGTTGAGCTTTTGCTCATCTTCAATCGGCATTCAAGGATAAGAAGCCAAAATGGAAAGCAGTCACAGGTTTGGTTTGGAGATCAGTCTCCAAGTGGGAGATTGTTAAGTATGGAGCCTGATTTACCCTTGTAATTTTCTATGGTAAAAGCGCACATTTGTAAGGCCCCCATTATGAGGAGAAGCCATCGTGCGTGAAGAAAAATCACTCACCGAAAACCAAAATTTTCACGGACAAGAATCAGGGGCAACTTTAGAGGCCTCGGGGGCGGAGGCCCTCGACATTTTTTTTTTCGCCGGAATATTATGGCCGGACGGCGGTCGGAAAGTGGTCGGAAAACAACCGGTTGGTTGGCCGGTGGCTGGAAGTCAATGGCCGGTGGCCGGTGACCGAATTCAAAAGCGGACTTGTCTTCTCAAGGGCGGCCACACATGGGCGGATTGGAGGGTCCAATTTGGACTTATTCGCACAAGGGCGGCTACACATGGCTGTCTCTCATAAGAGAGGGCAGCCCTTTTGGCCTATAAAAGGAGGCCATTTCTACACACATTTCATAGTGTGAAGTTGATGCAACAAGGTGAGTGTGAGGTGGTGAGAGTGAAGCAAGGCTGGAGCTCTATCAAGGGTTTAATCCCTTTGTAAACTACTTCTTCTTTTGAAGTGCTAAAGGCATTGAGTGGCTTCTTTCCCGTGGACGTAGCCCACATTGGGTGAACCACGTATATCGTGTGTACTCTCTCTCTCTCTCTCTCTCTCTCTCTCTCTCTCTCTCTCTCTCTCTCTCTCTCTCTCTACTCTACTCTATAATCTCTTGTGTGTGAAATCTATCTCTCTCCATTAAGTAATCTACTCAAAAATCTATATAGCTACGTCTTATTTCCTAACAGTAGGGCTATCAACATCATTACCCTTGAGCATCAAGATGTGGATGTTTTGGCCAATAAGAGAGCTAGGCATGATAGGGAGAAAGAGACAGAAGAAGAGAGGGAAACAAGAGCAAGGAAAGGAAAGGCTAAGGTAGAAGACAAACCAGAAAGTAGCAAGAGGCGGCGAAGAAGGAAAATTGGTCCAAAGGACTACCTCCTTGGCCAAGGTGTTGAAGACTATAATAATGTCGACGACATACGAAATCAAAAAGAAAATATATCTTTTGGTCAGTTGGTGGCTTTGAATGCTAAATTAAGGAGGCAGTGGACCAAGTGTGTGAGTACGCGGCTCCCTTCAGAGAAGGAAAAGCGTCAAAGCATGGTGTCATCTTTGAGGGTTGGTCACCCAGTGGTGGATATGGTACCAATAGTTGAAGCTATGCTGGGAAAGAAGACGGATATGTGGATAATGGTGCCCAGGTGTGTGTCATGACCGAGGCTATCATGAAGGAAGCAGGCGTTAAGATGTCAGTGAATGCTTCGATCCGTATGAGGATGGCCAACCACAAAAAGGCAAGGTGTCTTGGAATAGCTGAAAATGTGAAGATAAAAGTCTTGGGGATTGAGAGCCTTGTTGATTGCTACATGATGCAAGCGGGTGAGAATGCGTATTCAATCATTTTAGGGAGGCCATGGCTTATAACCCTTGGTGCTAAGCAAGATTGGGGCACGGGCTTGATCACCATCTCCGACAAAGAGAAAGGAAGGACCATTGTCTACAACATGAAGACACACGAGAGCCGTACACGGCCCCTAGTGGAGATGCAAGATACGGATTCGACGAAAACCACATCATACAATAGTGATGCTTCATCTATATCATCAGAAGAAAGTGTAGAGGAAGGCTTGATGCAATTATGTCCTGATCTTTTTGGGATAAGTGTTGAAAAGGAAGCATCGATGCATGATGTGAAGGTCAAGGAGGAGAAGGATAGTCCAAAAGCAATTGTAGAGCCTGCAAAAGTGAATGTAAGGAGCATGCTAGGAGAGGACTTGATAGAAAAAGAAAAAAAGGAGTATGAAGACATGTTCAAGGAATTTCCAAAGCTATTCGCCCACTGAATATACAGAGTTGCAAGGAGCTAAAGGATTCGAGCATAGAATCAATCTAAAAGAAGGTGCCAAGCCAAAGGTTCAAAAGCTTAGGAGGTTGGGGGTCATTCATGAGAAGGCACTTCATGAAGAGGTGACGAAGCTTTTGGAAGCAGATTTCATCTTTCGAGTGGAGGAGTCCGAATGGGTCTCTCTAGTTGTTATTGTGCCCAAGAAGAACGGAAGATTTAGGATATGTGTCGATTTCAAACCTTTGAATTCTGCCACAAAAAGGAATCATTATCCACTACCCTTTCTAGATGAAATCCTCAATCAGGTTGCAGGTCATGAATGTTACTCAATCATGGATGGATTTTTTGGCTACTTTCAGATCTTGATAGCGATTGACGATCGATTGAAGACGACCTTCATTACTCCTTGGGGTTGTTTTGCCTACAAAAGAATGCCTTTTGGGTTGGTTAATGCATATGCTACCTTCCAAGGATGGATGAATAGAGTGTTTGGTCCCTACTTGGGTAAGTTCATTCGTGTTTTCATGGATGACATTGGGTGTTATAGCTCAAGGGTCACACATTTGGAGAAGCTGAGGTTGAGTTTTGAAAGGCTTCAACAAGAGGGTGGGCAACTTAACCCAAAGAAGTGTAAGTTTTCTCATGCCAGAGTCCATTTGCTAGGACATGTGGTTTCCCAAAATGGAATAGAAGTTGACCCAGAGAAAGTTAAGGCTTTATTGCTTATGGATCCACCCAGCAGCACAAAGGATTTGGCATCATTTGTGCATAAGCTCAGGTACTTGTCATGTTTTTTTTGGATTCTATGTCAATATGTGTATCCTCTCCAGACATTGAGTCAAAGAGTTCAAGGGTTTGAATGGAATGAAGACATGCAACAGGCTTTTGATGGCATCAAGGAGGTATTGTGTGCTTTACCAACAGTGAGTCCTCCCGACTTGCGGTTGATTTTCTATGTATCTATTAGTGTGGGGTCAGTAGCTTTCGGGTCGGTTCTCTTACAAAATCAAGGAAGGAACTTCAAGCCAGTTTATTTTGAGAGCAAGATGAAGAATGTAAGCGAGTTCTCCTACACGGAAATGGAACAGTGGGTATTCGCCTTGGTTCTTGCTTGTCGTAGGTTTAAAACCTATTTGTTGCCCCAAAAGTTCTATGTGCTCACCACATTGAATGTTTTGCCGGATGTAGTACAACATTTGAAGCCTAGCAAGCGGATCTTAAAGTGGACTTTGGAGCTTCAAGAGTATGAGTTTGAGTTTAAAGTGGATCATTCTGTTAAAGCTCACTTGGCAGACATAGTGGTACATAAGGGGGGGGAGCTTCCATCTTACCCAAGGGTTGACAAGGATGATCATGAAGAGGAAGTAGATATTACAAATGCGTATACAATGATGTTTGATGGTGCATACAGGAAAGTTCTTCAAAAGGCAAGTGGTGGGGTAGTCATTAAGAACCCAAAAGGAGGTGTAATCTTTTCTAGAGCTTACTATCTTGATGAAGCTGAAAGTAACAATGAGGCCGAGTACCTCACACTTTTCCTTGGGTTGAAGCAGTGTGTTGAGTTTGGACTGAAGAGGGTCATTGCAAAAGGGAATGCATTGCTAGTCATGAATCAGTTGCTTGGTTTGTGGAATGTTAAGAAAGACAATTTGAAGAAGTGGTTCTATGGCATCAAGAAGCTTTTTCATGATTTTGAGAAGATACAATTTAAGCATGTTCCTCATGAGCAGAATAAAGAAGCTGATGAGTTGTCTAGGGACAAGTTGGATGCCTTGGTAGCTCCTTTAAAGGTCAAGGAAGCCTTCTATGCAGGAAGGGAATCATTGCAAGATGTAGAAGTATTTCTTAGTAAAGGGAAATGTCTAGAGGACATGTCAAAGGTTCGGCGTAAGAGAATAGTTGCAAAAGCAAGAAACTACACATTGGTAGGTGAGGATCTCATGCTTTATGGCAAGGATATCATTTTGAGAAAAGTGTCGTACAAAGAATAGATAGGCTTGATTTTGGAGCACTGCCATGAAGAAACAGGCCATCAAGGCAAGGATCAGGTTGTCTTTCGTGTTTTGAGAGTAGGTTACTGTTGGCCCTCTATGATGAGAGATGCTTATTTTTGGTGCAAGTCATGCCATGAATGCCAAGTGTTTGCAAATCGGAAGCTTTTGGCTGAGCCTCAGAAAAGTATAATGTCTTTTGATGCATTTGCAAAATGGGGAGTAGATGCTCTAGGTCCAATTCCAAGGACCAACAATGGTAAAAGGTATATCCTTGTGGTTGTGGACTATTTGACAAAATGGGTGGAGGCAAAAGCAGTAAAAGATGTAACAGCAGGAAGAGTGGCCTCTTTTTTATATGAACAAGTGTGTTCGAGGTTTGGAGCTCCTATGGTTATCATTTCTGATCGTGGACCCAGGTTTAGGGGAAAACTTGTTGTTGCTCTCATGGAGAAATTGAAAGTTTAGCATAGGCATTCTTCTCCTTACTACCCACAATGCAATGCTTTGGTTGAGAACTGCAATGGTCAAATTGTGAAGATGCTATCAAAGTATGCTAGAGAGCATCCTAAAGAGTGGAACTTGGACTTGGAAAAGTGTTTGTGGGCTTATAGAACTGTGTATAGAGTGTCAACACAGTTTACACCATATGAGCTTGTTTATGGAAAAGAAGCTCTTATGCCCATACAAGTGCAGTTGGATGCCTTGAAGTTGTTGTGCAGAATGCAAGATGAGCATAGTGACAAGCTGCAAGAAATAATTCTTTCTCTAGAGTTGTTGCGAATGAATAGAGAGAAATTTGGTGATTATTATCTTGAACAAGTAGAGACAAGGATGGAGAAAATGAATAAGAGGCTGCCAGAGAAAGAAATCAAAGAGGGAGATCTGGTGATGAAGTATGATTCTCGCTTTGATTTTACTTTTCAAAAGAATTTGAGGGACAAATGGTTGGGTCCATACAGAGTGAAGCATATATTTCCTAATGGCACCTATGAGTTCGAAAAATTGTCTGGTGAACGTTGGCGCTACAGAATAAATGGGTATCTATTGAAGAAATATTTTGCGAGGGATGTGGTTCCAGATGCAAATAGTCTCTTGGTTGAGCATAAATGCTCTACCTAGAGGGTGGGCAATGATGATAGACCACTTTTGGCGTGTAAAAAGTAGCCTTTATATACATGGTCATATGTACAAAAAGATGTAAATACATGTATTTGTGAGCTTTGCAAAGTGGTTTCAAGTTCAAAAAAAGGTGCAACGTGTGCACATTCTAAATATGCGTGCTTGCGTGACGGCACTTGAGCATATGTACATGCCTGTATAGAGTATAGGGGCCTTGGACATGGTTCTAGGTGGCTTATTTTGGCTTCATATAATGTGTTTGATATTTCTAGAATGTAAATAATGCAAGTGACAAGTGTGGGTACTCTCATCCCGCTCGAGAAGTTTGACACATGCCGTAACTGTCTACTTGCGGTGCCTGATCTGCGGCGATGCGTGCACCGCCCTAGAAGTGGTCAAAAATAGAATGTGAGAATGTGGAAAATTTCTTTGGGTATCGAGAATCAAGCGTGCAAAATTTGGTGAATTTTGGAGTCAGTTTGGGGTTTTTCCTGAAAAAAACGTCCGCCAGGGGCCAAAACTGGGCCAAAAAAGGTCAAAAATGGTCAAAAAAGGTATGAAATGTCTTGAAATTGACACATCACTCATGGTGCCATGAGTGTTGAGGCTGAGGGAGAACTTTTGGAGTACAATATCAGCACTTTCACCTCTCTGTGTGTGGGAGGAAGCAGGGTTCCTACAGGTGTTCTAGTGCAGTTCCGTCGCGTTCGCGTCCTGTTTTCGAGTGTGTGGAGGAGTGAATGAGAGCTTTCTCTCTTCAATTTTTCACTTGGGAGAGTTTATGGAAGTTCTAAGGTTTCCATGGATGTGTGTGTGCAAGGAATTGAGGGAAGAAGGTGCGGCTTTCTGCAAGACTATGTGACCCTGTATCGGTGCCATTAGGGTTGGCGCTACTCCAAAGAGTCCAATAGAGTGGAGTTTGGTGAAGCTTTTGCAATGTTTTGAGAGTGGAATTTTGTGGCTGGATTTTTTGGTTTTTTGATGGTTTTTTAAGTATATTTTGGTCACCACATCAAGCGTGATTTCAAGTGTTGATCACCTCGACTCACCTTGTAGTGTCTGCAGGAAGGCAAGGGCTTCTCACCTTGTAGTGTCTGCAGGAAGGCAAGGGCTTCTAGGTCGAGGCGTTTGGAGTTTGAATTGAGCTTGTGGGCAGAGTTTTCAGGAATATTTTGAGTGGTAGTGAGTGAGGTGAGGAATTTAAGTAAATTCCTTGTGTTGTGTTGAGTTGTCTGGGTGTGTGAGTGTGCGCACGGCGTCTTTTGCTCCATCACCGACTCTTTTGTGTTGAGCTTACTCGAAAGCTCCACAAAAGATTTCTCAATGTGCTCCCTTCATCGATAATGAAACCATGCTTCAAAACCCTTTGGGAGTTCATCAATCATTTTTCCTTTGATCCTTAAGCATTGCTTTAACATACTTCCCCAATACCATTCTTTTTGCAAATACATTCTAAATTTCATAGCACAAATGTAACGCTTAGAAGCAATGTTGTTTATCGAAGCGTAATGCATTGATTTCATGTAGTTACAGTGCTCCAAATGCATCAAAAATTACTACCTAGAACGTGCAGAGTATCCTAAACACTCTCATGTGCTCAAATGTCATTTTTGACACTCAAACAAAATTGCTCATAAGATAAACATCCTATTTTGGGTCTGTTGGTTTCAGACTCTGAAGCACTTTATAGCTTCCTTAGGATGTGCTCTATCTATTCCTATGGTCAAAAATCATTTTGGATGCATGTATGGTGCATAAGGAACAGAAATAGCTTGTAGACGGACACAACTAAAACCACAACTTCAACACACGAAATTTACATAGAAAGGGAGAGTTTTCACCTGCGAGTGCGTTGGTATGCTCAGATTTGCTATGCAACACCATACGAGGGAGACAAAAAAATTTGAAACAGCACAGAGCTCACACTACTATATTGCAGCGTACGCTCAATCACTTTCATTATCCAAAACTTAGGTCCAAAGTTACAAAAATTGGCTTTTATACCTTAGCCAAGGTTTAAAATATGCAATGGCCACGGGCTCCCAAGACCTTTGAGGCTCCACAAATTATTGTATCTGCAACCTAGACACACTAATCGACCTATTTTTTACAACTTGGAACTCTTTACAGCCTGTAACATGTTACAAATGCTACAATGGCTTGAAATAAATCGGGAAATTACAATACATGGCCATTTTGGAAATTTGTAAAAAATGTGTGATCCAATCTCCATTGCTTTGTTGTATTTATCTTTGATGTGTATTTGTACTTCTTTAGTCTTTAGCAGATTCTGTTAATTGAAGTTGACTCATTTAACAAAGCACTTTAACATTTTTGTACTTTTTATCAATGCAATAAACATGACATTTATATAAGTTCCCTAGCTACGTGAAGAGGTTCTATGAGTGTAATCTAACCACCAAGGGCAATACTCAATCTTCCAATCCAACACACCATGATATCTCATCCATAGGAGATACATGCACTCCTCATATAAGAGGTCCCTCCAAATTTTAACTATAACTGACAGCTTCTCCAACAAACTTTGATCGTAAAGACTTATTAGCCATCTACATGGATGCAAAGTGCATTAAGCTTTGTTTGAGTTCCATTAGAAAGTTATTTTTCTTTATTATACAAACTCTAAGCACAAAATAAAATATCAACTAGAAAGATATATTTTGCATCACCTGAATATAACTCTCCTCGAAGATTCTATAAGCTCTAGAATGTTTTTGTCTGACTCTTTTGTGTTGAGCTTACTCCAAAGCTCCACAAAAGGTTTATCAATGTGCTCCCTCAACTGATGATGAAACCATGCTTCAAAATCCCGTGGCAGTTCATCAATCATTTTCCCTTTGATCCTTAAGCATTGCTTTAAGATACTTCCCCAATACCATTCTTTATGCAAATACATTCTAAATTTCATAACACTGATGTAATGCTTAGAAACAACATCATCTATATGGTAATGCATCAAAGAGTGCAATATTATTTTTTCCTATAAAGAAGCCAAATAAACAACCCATGAATGCATTAATTCATTTGATGATTTCATGTACACTATTTACCCAAGTATTATTTCCTCTCAGGTTGTGATATTTTGAAAGTGTCCAAAGAGTGGACCTTGTCACTTGTAAGGACCACCTGGTCCTTTTCTTCTACCTAGTTGAAGTTAAATAAGAAAGAGAAGAACCCTTGTCCATTGGTGAAGTTGGCAATGGCCAACATCTATGTTCCATTTGCACCAAATGAAATTCAAGCATTGTCAACTTACAGATTTGTAGTAATACAAACATATATGGTTACAAAGTGTTTACCTTACAAGCTCTTTTGTTGAATATATTTTCTACTCTTCCTCAAGCAATTATTTCCTTTTTCAACATTGAAAATGATGCATTCTTGATCTCTTGCATCTCTTTGATAAGAGTCATGTTGAGCTCTTCCTTTTGAAGAGTGGAGACAAATCAAATTAAGAGTTTCAAAATTATACATAGCATTAGAAAGCACATAGAAAGTTTACTTTGGAATTAAAAGGTATACCTTCCATATGAGCCTTGCCAATAAAAGAGAAGGAGCATTATACCGACTCCTTCTAGATGCCTTCTGCTTGCAAGCAAGCTCTACCTCTATCCATTGAATCCAATCTTGGGTAAAGTCTTTGATTAGAGACTCTTTGCTTGCCACGGCTAGTTTTTGAAACAAGAAGATCTCTTGACCGAAGTCAATGCTCACAGTGGTTTTACCAATCCTAAACCACAAAATGAAAAACACATAAGGATTTGACACGGAAAAGAGAAAGAGCATAACATGCACATAGCAATATCATAAAGAACAAGGAATAAGCTTACTTATTTTGAGAGCGCAGAGGTAGCATAAGCTCTCCCTTAACACTTTGATCAACATTGACAAAGTGAAACTTGGCAAAACAATGTCTCCACCTTATCATAGAAAAGTCTAAAACAACAAAGGGGAAAATTAGATAACATAGCATGAGACAATACAGTCTTTTTTCAACAACAAAGCAAAGCACTGGGTTAATTTTATTTGCGAGTTAATCAATTCGTGTTTTTTTGCTACAGGTGATGCTTTTTCGAGTTTATAGAAGCATGGATTCTAGTCATATGTATGCTCTCTAAGGTGGCGTTGTGGTATGTTAAATAAGTACCGAGGGAAGGAGAGAGAAGAAGGATTAGACGGAGAGAGAAAAACATACTTGTGAAATAGAGATAGGATCGGGGTGTGAGAGTACCGACAACGAGAGAGAGAGAGAGAGAAGAGAGAGAGAGAGAGAGAGAGAGAGTGGGAGATGAGGGGGAGAGAGGAAAGATAGGTTCAAAATGAAAAAGTCCGGCTAAAGTTTGGGCAAGAAGGTTCTCAAGCCGGTTCAAATTATTTCATTTAGTAACTTGGTATAGAATTGTTTATGTGTTGGTTTAATGTATATATTTTATAAATATCCTACATTTTAATTGAGATGAAAGTGGAGTTAAGTAAAAGTGGAGTTTTGTTGTGAAGAAGGAGGTTGTGTGCACGTTTTCTACTCACATGTGTGTGTGTGTGTGTGTGTGTGTGTGTGTGTGTGTGTGTGTGTGTGTGTGTGTGTGTGAGAGAGAGAGAGAGAGAGAGAGAGAGTGGGAGATGAGGGGGAGAGAGGAAAGATAGGTTCAAAATGAAAAAAGTCCGGCTCAAGTTTGGGCAAGAAGGTTCTCAAGCCGGTTCAAATTATTTCATTTAGTATCTTGGTATAGAATTGTTTATGTGTTGGTTTAATTTATATATTTTATAAATATCCCACATTTTAATTGAGATGAAAGTGGAGTTTTGTTGTGAAGAAGGAGGTTGTGTGCACGTTTTCTACTCACGTGTGTGTGTGTGTGTGTGTGTGTGTGTGTGTGTGTGTGTGTGTGTGTGTGTGTGTGTGTGTGAGAGAGAGAGAGAGAGAGAGAGAGAGAGAGAGTTTTCCTGTTCATATGCGTGTGAAAAGGTTCCAAATTTGGGTCCACAAATAATGTTTTCCGAGCCCTTAGAGAGGCAGTTTGTGGTGGTTACTCATTGCACTATTATATGCCTATAGTATTCATAGAAGAATAATAATCATAGTGTTTCCCGAGCCCTTAGAGAGGCAGTTAGTGTTGTCTACTCATTGCACTTTTAGATGCTTATAAATCTTATAGGGGAATAATAATCGTAGTGACAAATCATGCATATTTTATTGCACACCCCACTTTAAAAGTTAGTGGTGGAGTAGTAGACGATTATAATATTCATATTGACAAATCATGCATATATTATTGCACGTTCCAATTTAGCAGTTAGCATATGCGGCATGGGACCCCTCATGTCACTAACACATGCCACTCTTCCATCACTATCAATGCTTTTTGAGAGCATGGTGCTTTAGCCTATATATAAATGTTACAAGGCAAGCACCATATGCTGCACAAGTGAATCGGAGGTGCTAATCAAGAGAGATTTTTTCATTTTCCCTGTACTTTTACAATGCCTATAGGATATGCTAGTACTGGTAATGAGGTAGTTGCAAAAATCCATGAAGAGCTTCACAAACTCCCCCCCAACGCACCCCTTGAAGAAAAGAAGACGTTTACACAAAGAGAGCGTGACACAAACAAGGCGATCCGGATGTTCAACCACCTTAATCGCGCTCGCAACACCGGAGACCAGGAACTCAATGATGGCTTTGAGACAATGCGAGAAGCTCTGGGCAAGTGGGAGACATGGGGGTACATAGATAGCTCTCGAAGGGCCGCTTTACAGGCGGAGATGACCATTTGCTTGTCTGCAAACGCACAATCAACCTGGTCGACATCTCTGGCTCTAATGTGGTAGAAGATTGAGGCAAGATTTAAATAATTATGCACTAAATAATATAGTTAAATAAATATGCACTAGCACATGATAAATTGTACTAGTGTGATGCAAGTTGTACTGTGTGTGTGTGTGTGTGCAGGTTTGATTCCCTACGTAATCATGTAAACAACTTATTTTAATTATATGATGCTTATTTTAACTATATGATGGTGTTCCACTCTTCAGTGCCTTGGCGAGAATAATTCATATGTCTCTGTCAGTGCTAATTATTATTGAAGTAGCTGTGATACTTTTAATCGGCCTGGTCTACTAACACATCTTCAAGATCTGTCATAATTTAGGGTATTGTTGATATCTTGTAGCTAAACTAAACCATCAAATGTAACTACAAGCTGTTTGAAAGCCAAAAATGTAAAGAAAATCTATGTGAGTTTTTTATATAATGCAAGAAAAAGATGAGCATGTCTTTAGTATTTACCCTACTTTTAGTAGAATATACTTTCCTGTCCATGTAGGTGTTGTTGCAAACAAAGATGAATGCCTAATAAGCCAATTTGAAACTAGGAATCTAAAAAATATTGATGGTTGTACTTGTTTGGGCGAAGACCTCAAAGTAATGAAACACGCATAGACTCTTGCATATAAAATAGTAATTAAGAACACTTTACTGAGTTGAAGAACTGCATACATACATAAACACACACGTATAAATAACTATATATATTGTATAAACAAGTACTTAAAAACACTTTACCGAGTTGAAGATCTCCTTACGTACATAAACACACACATATAAATAAATAAATAAAAAGATATTATATATAAAACTATATATATTCTTAGACCGACAGTGTAAAGAAATACTGACAAGCAAATGAAATTTTGACAGCATAACAATGTGAAAAATAAAAATAAAACCATTCCATACTTGCTTCTGTGAAAGCTTGCCTAACTTTTGTTAAGCTTTCCTATTCTATCCTTGCTTCCGTGAAGCTTGCCTAACTTTTGTGTATACATGAAACCATGATTATGTTTCTAAACATGAACAAAAAGCATGATTATATTCACAAGCAATCAAAATTTCGACAGCATAACGGCGCGAAAATACAAACAACAAAATTTTCCATTCCATACTTGCTTCCGTGAAGCTTGACTAACTTTTCTGTATACGTGAAATCATGATTATGTTTTCAAACATGAACAAAAAGCATGATGATATTGATAAGCAATCAAAATTTCGGTAGCATAACGGTATGAAAATTCAAACTAAAAAAATTCCCATTCCATACTTGCTTCCGTGCAGCAACGAATGCTCACGGGAAGAAGAAATAACATAAGCAAAAAAGCATATGTTGGTATATTACTTTGGTAAATCCAAAGCTCTCAACAAACTTCTATCTAGTATAATAAATATGAAATCATGGCTGAATTGATAAGGACGATCAACACCAACAACATGTCTTCAGTAATACCAAAAAAGTGGCACCCAAACACCATGGTCACACATCGTTCCATAAAAATCACAAACTAGAAAAAATGATAGATAATACCAATGTTGATGTCAATCAAGGGCAATGTGATCCGGGCTCATATTGTTGCCAATCAGTCTCCTCATCACTATCTGCATCAACTGCTGAAATAGCACGTACACATGGAGACTTGAAGCGTGAAAGATGTTGATGGAAGACCTCTGGATCACTATCTATGCAGAGACAGTGTCTAGACAACTCAACGCAAACATTGCCCAAGCCACCACATCCAGAAAACATATCAACAATGTAGGTGTGCTCCGCAGTAAATGTCCGCACAAGCCAGCTAAAAAAAGCAAAAAATATGCGTATTTTTACTTTATGTAACATAGTCCAATAACGCATAGTAGAAAGCATATATTCTTACCGAAAGAAGTCAAGGCTACGCTCGGCGGCACCTCTAAGAGCGTGTCCTTCAATGTACTCTCCGTCGACGCGCTCCACCAGTATTCCGGACTTGGCATCGAAAGAGTTGTTGTCCACGCTCTCTCCATCTCGTCGATCGTAGATAGGACGTTGACCCTTACGATAAAACAATCCTAGCAATAGTGTTTCCACCTACAAATTACAACTAGAATGTGATCTAATTGAAGAAAACTACAAGCATGCTTTTCAATCAACAAATAAATTTACTTACTCTCTCAATTTTAATGGTCTTTTGCACATAACCATCGGGGATCAAAATAAGGATGTTGTGCATCATTTTGAATCCCATCTCGATGGCATGGCTAGACACAATGCCAAAGTGATCAGTGGAGCTTAGGGTGATGTACCACCCATTGTCTGCCACATACTTTGAAGCTATTACGGCCACTTTCTTACTTAATTCTCGAGAGAATTGATTCCATGGAGGGACCTGCATAATACGCATCGTTAATTTAATTAAAGTTCCAAAACTATCATAGACTGTCCATTGTGGTTTTGAAGGATGCATACCTCGTTCTCTGAAAAATTTTCAACTTTAAAGTTTGTTGGAAAATCCGCAAACAAAAGAGAGGCCACTTCATTGCTCTTTTCCCCATCAACATGGGCTGAATGAAGAAAATCCAAGATCCTGCATACGATCAAATAAATGTATTTCAAACATTCACAACACACACCACACATAGTTAGTCTTTCTTTTCACATGTGTTTACCATTTCTCATCATCGAGAGAAATTTTGTAAACATCTAGCATGTTCCCAATAACGTTCACATCACAATCTATGGAAGGCACTGCATAATCAAAAAATAAAATATTTCATCAAGAATTGTTGAGTAGAAAGAAAGTGACAGCTAGATATCTATACAAGCAAGTTTACCTGTGGAGCCTTGAGCACCTTTTTGGTTCTTTTTGGGAGACTTATTGGGCTTCTTGGATCTAACAAAATCCAATCGTTTCTTTATAGAGGAGATTGTACTATTGTTTACTCTTTTCGAAGAGGTGGCTTTCTTGGAAGCTTAGCCAATCTCCTCAATACCATTTTCATTTCTTTCAAGAACGTGCTCTAAAGCAAACAAAAATATATTTCTCACAAACATAATCTAAATAGTATGAGCACTTTAACAATTTTGTAGTTTTTATAAATGCCAAAAATAACCTTTATATAAGTTCCCTTCATCACGTGGGTAGGTGCCTCGAGTGTAATCTAGCCACCAAGGGCAATACTCAATTTCCCAAGCAATCAAACCATAATCTCTCATCCATAGTGGATACATACAATCCTCACAAGAGAGGTCCCTCCAACTTTCAACAGCAATTGGCAACTTCTCCAACAAAGTTTGATCGTAAAGCTGAATTAGCCATCTACATAAAATGCAGTTAACTTTATTTGAGCTCCTTTCCTAAGTGACTTATTTATTATACAAACTCTAAGTAAAAAATAGAATGACAACCATAAAGATATCAATTGTATTACCTGAATAATACTCTTCTTGAAGATTCCATAAGCTCTGGAATTTTTTCATCCGACTCTTTTGTGTTGAGCTTACTCCAAAGCTCCACAAAAGCTTTATCAATGTGGTCCCTCAATTGGTGATGAAACCATGCTTCAAAGCCCTCCGGCATTTCTTCAATCATTTTCCCTTTGATCCTCAAGCATTGCTTCAAGATACTTCCCCAATACCACTCTTTACGCAAGTACATTCTAAATTTCATTGCACTAATATAACGCTCAGAAGTAACATCATCTACACGGCAATGCATCAAAGAGTGCAATATTTCTTTTTTCCTATAGAGCAAACAATAAACAAACCATAAATGCATTGATTCATTTGATGATTTCATGTGTATTTTTTATCCAAAAATCATTACCTCTCTGGTGATATTTTAGAAGTTGCCAAAGAGTGGACTTTGTCTCTTGTAAGGCCCACTTGATCCTTTTCTCTTATCCAATTGAAGTTAAATAATAAAGAGAAGAACCCTTGGCCATTGGCGAGGTTGGCAATGGCCAACATCTATGTTATATTAGCACGAGATCAAATCAAATCAATTTTTCAATCAAATATATCAAATTCAAATGACATGTCAACTTACAATTTAGTAGAAATTCAAACATAAACGGGGAGAAGAGAAAGTGTTTACCTTATAAGCTCTTTCTTTGAATATTTTTTCTATTCTTCCTCGAGCAACCATTTTCTTTTCTGGCAGTGAAATCGAGGAATCATTGATCTCTTGCATCTCTTTGATAAGAGACAAGTCAAAGTCTTCCTTTTGTAGAGCAAATGAAAAAAAAAAGTAAGATTTTACAAAATAATGTCAAGCTTTAGAAATTACATAAAAAGTGTACTTTAAGGCAAAAAAATTTACCTTCCATATGAGCATTGCTAATAAAAGAGCAGGAGCGTTGTACCAACTCCCTTTAGATGCCTTCTTCTCACAAGCAAGCTCTACCTCTATCCATCGAATCCAATCTTGGGGAAAGTCTTTCATTAAAGAATCTTTGCTTGCCACAGCCAGTTTTTGGAACAAGAAGATCTCCTGCCCAAAATTTGTGCTCACAGTGGTTCTACCAATCCTAAACCACAATATCTTAAATTAAATGGCGGTAGAATGACATCGATAAAGTAATAGCAATAACGTTCAAAACAACAAATGTGCTTACTCATTTTGAGAGCGCAAAGCTAGCATAAGCTCCCCCTCTGCACTTCTATCAACAAAGACAAATTGACATTTCACAGAACAATGTCTCCACTTTATCATTCAAAATTCTACAACAACAAAAAAGAAAATTAGAAAGCATAGAGTAATACAAGTCAACTTTACATTAAACAAAAAAGAAATCACTTACGTGTTTTTATTAAGCGCATCCAAGTTTTCAAACGGTGATTACCATCCCAAACGATAAATTTTTTTCCCCTTAAGTCTTCCCACTCAAGGGGAAGGGAATTATCAAAATCATCGCTTATTTCTCGCCAAATAGGCCCCCATTCATCTTTGTCTAAGTCGGAAACATAATGTTGATCATGGCCTAGCTTCTTAAATGACACAAGAAATGGATCTCCAAGCACACTGTATCCAGACATCTCAAAACTTTTCACCAAGCCCTCAGTGCCTGGACCCACCGCTCTAATGGCTTCATTTTCCATCAATCTACAAAGAGGAATTCGAGGAGTTTCCCCACCTCTCTTTACAATAAAACCCTCTACAATCTCCTCTAATATTCGACCATGAACATCCTTTCCAAATACTGTTGGATGATCGGGAGGTTTAGCAACAATTGTTGTTGCTTCAGACACGCTGTGAGCCACCAATTCACCTTGTGTAGCATGAATATCTATGAACACCTCTTCTTCATGCACATCACTCAATATATTCTCTTCTTCATGCACATCACCCAAAATATCTTTATTTCGATGGACATTGGAAGAAGCAATGGAAGATCGTGCATTGGCCCTATGCCCTGTAGTGCCAGATCTTAATGTGTATCCTACTCCTACAAGCAAAAAACAATAAGAACACAAATAGTTTAGTGAGTATGATGAGACAAAAGAAAAGAAAACAAATATCTTAATGTATTTGAACTTACTTTGAGAGATACATGTCCTGCCACGTTTAGATGGTGTACGAGCCATAATCTATTAACCACAAACAACAAAAATCTTCTTAGCAATGACAATACAAATATAAAATTCTAAATTTCGGTAGCATAACGGCGTAAAATGCAAACTAAAAAAAAAAACCATTCTCAACTTGCTCATGGCAAGGAAAAATACAAATCCACTTTGACATTTGTATACCTCTTCTCTACAACGATCTGTTCTTACATCATTGTAATTGTTACTGTAAGTGTGTATGCAAGTGTGTTAAAGTGTGTGAATGCAAGTGTTTATATGTGTGTGTGTGTGTGTGTGTGGATGTATGCATGATTGTGTGTGTGAATGTAAGTGTAATATGTGTGTGTCTTTATGCATGATTGTGTATGTGTTTGTGCTATGTATGCAAGTGTGTTGATGTTGTGAATGCAAGTGTTTATATATGTGTATGTGTGTATGTATGCAAGTGTGTTGATGTTGTGAATGCAAGTGTTTATATATGTGGGTGTATGTATGTATGTATGTGTGTGTATGCAAGTGGATGTGTGCATGGTTATGTGTGTGTGAATGTAAGTGTAATATGTGTGTGTATGCAAGTGTGTTGATGTTGTGAATAAAAGTGTTTATATATGTGTATGTGTGTATATGCTTGACAATACAAATATAAAATTCTAAATTTCGGCAGCATAACGGCGTAAAATGCAAATTACAAAAAAAACCATTCTCAACTTGCTCATGGCAAGGAAAAATACAAATCCACTTTGACATTTGTATACCTCTTCTCTACAACGACCTGTTCTTACATCATTGTAATTGTTACTCTAAGTGTATGCAAGTGTGTTGATGTGTGTGACTGCAAGTGTTTAGATGTGTGTGTGTGCAAGTGTTTTTGATGTGTGTGTATCACTGTGTGTGTGTGAGTGTGTGTGTGTGTGTGTGTGCTTACCTGAACACGCTCGCCCGATCCACCGGAGGAGGTTTCAAGGCATGGGGGAGCTCCAATGGAGCTCCTCCATGCCTTGAAAGGCATGGTGCGAGGGCAGCGCGTGCGCTGCTTTCTCACCATGCCTTTCAAGGCATGGAGGAGGTCCAATGGAGCTTCCATGGAGCTCCTATTGGAGCTCCCCCATGCCTTGAAAGGCATGGTGAGAGGGTAGCGTGCGCGCTGCCTTCTCACCATGCCTTTCAAGGCATGGGGGAGCTCCAATGGAGCTCCATTATTGGAGCTCCAATGGAGCTCCATTAGAGCTCCTCCATGCCTTGAAAGGCATGGTGAGAAGGCAGCGCGTGCGCTACCCTCTCACCATGCCTTTCAAGGCATGGAGGAGCTCCAATAGGAGCTCCATTGGACCTCCTCCGGTGGATCGGGCGAGCGTGCGCAGGTAAGCACACACACTCACACACACACACACACACACACACACACACACACATCATTTGATAGAAAATCTACACACACACACACAGTACCTTGTCTTCTCTTGCTCCTTCTTCTTCACAGCAAAACTCCACTTTCTCTTCACTCCACTTTCATCTCCTTCTTCACAGAAAAACTTCACTTTCACTTCACTCCACTTCAATCTCAATTAAAACTCCATTTAAACTTCACTCCACTTTCATCTCAACTATTTTTTTTTTCACACACCATATATTACAAAAATGATATTGTGGTATAAACACTCACACACACACATTCATTTATATATATATATATATGTATACACACACACAAAGATATACACAAAATGGATTCATATATATAGTTTTACTAAAAGAATACTATGTTTTTTACACACACACACACACAGCCATATATTTAAAAAAATGATTGTATGTGTTTATGTGTATAAAAAACGTAGCATTCTTAAAGTTAAGTCATGCACACACACACACACACACACACACACACACACACACACACACACAAAATGTAAAAACTATGTGCACAGTTAAATATCTTATGTGCACATACACTCAACTTAAATATCTTAACTTAAAAAAATGCACATACACTCAACTTAAAAATATCTTAACTTAAACTATGTGCACATACACTTAACTTAAATATCTTAACTTAATAAAATGCTACGTTGTTTACACACACCCACAAAATCATTTATACACACGCACAGTAATGTATATAACTTAACTAAAATAATTATATATACACACTACCAAAAACACACACACATATATATAAAATGGCAAGATGGAATCATATATATAACTAAACTAAAAAAATTCCTACGTTTTTTATACAAAGTCAGTCATATAGAATGTTACGTTTTTGATACACACACTCCCACAATCATATATATATATATATATATATATATATATATATATATATATATATATATATATATATATATATATATATATATATATACACACACACACACACACACATACACAAAAGATGAAGACACTATTAGACTGCATTAAATGCAGTCCTTGAACCACCATTTAGAAATTAAATGGCCCCTCAAATTTGATGACATATTCCACTGCACATACATTCAGAACCGTCATATATTAAATGCACTTCTTCAATTATGATTTTCATTATTCTTTGAGCCGTCACAAGATCTTACGCAACTGTCTTTTCGTCTACCTACCAATCTTTCACTTTCATTAACCTTCACATCTTTCATTAACTTTCACCAGTTTCATTACCGTTAACTTTATCTTTAACTTTCATTAACCTTCACCACCTTCACTTAATCCACCACAGTTTTCTCGCATCTCCACCCTGTAATCTGTTGCTTGAGAGAATATGTCCAACATGAAAGTAAGAATAACTTGGAAGGTTGGTGGTCAAATAGTCAACCGCGACATTCAGTTGAAGGGAAACTCATTGTTGCTTAGTGCTTACTATTTGCAGAGTTTGCTGCCTCCATCTTGCCATTTTCAGTCACTATCTGCTCTTATTGAAAGTGATTGTGGCCTAACAAAAGTCTTGCTGCAACCACAGTGGGATATAGAAGGTCATCAGCATTTCTTAATAGATGGTTCTTTTTCGAGCTTGTTTGAGATGCTTCATTCAGACACATTTATACAGGTATCTGACAATGAGAAAGGAAATGACAAAGAGATATCTGAAGATGTTTTAAGCATTGTGCATCTTGAAAGTAGTGGTGACGATATAGGACAGCTCAAAACTCATTCAATCGTCATTTGGATTCAACAAAATCCAGGGGCAAAAAAGTTAAATGATCTGTTAACATTATGTGGAGCTCCTTTGCAAGTTGATGAACTTCCACAACATTACGATGGAAATTTGTGTTTTGAGTTACCTGCGACTCAGGATAAAACAAAACAAATGACAGGGATGGAACAACGCTTTGATGGTCACTTGTGGACTCGCCCATCTGTGACAACCATGGCAATAGCATGCACAATTCGTCTAAGCCACTGTTTGGGATTCATGCAGTGTAATTATTCAACGTGTCCTCATTATATTAAGGAACAAGAATTCAATAGTAGAGATTTTCATGGATATTTGGACAGACAAGTGAAAAAGGACTACCTTGCAATGGAAGAGAATACAACAATAACTTGTCATTATTGTCAGAAGGTTGTTACTTGTGTTGCTGCTTGTCCATGCAAAATCTATTATGTTTTGCCTAGAGATGGTACAATGTCGCAACTGGCAATACATGTTGGTAAACATTGTCATAATGTTAAGGTAGGTACCTCTAGGGCTGCTATTTCAAGAGTGCGGAAACTGGTAGGTACAGTACTAAAAATAGAAAAGGGTGGCCCAAGAAAAATTCAAATGTTGGTGGCTCAACAACTTGTTCTTCACTCCTTGATTGGTGAGGAAGCTGAAGCTACATCCGATGTACAATTCAATGATTTTTTGGAAGAAATGATGCCACTGGTTCAAACCAAAGGGTAATAAAACTCAATTTGGTTCCTTGAATTTGTTAATTTTTTAACTATTATAAATTTAGCCTTCTTGTGATGCATCGTGTAGGTTTTCTTCAATTGTTTCAAAGGAGAGAAAGAGTCAAGGTGCTGTTATTGGGGATGGATATGATAATATTTTATTGCTTCAAAAAAAGTGCATGTTTCCTTTTTTTCATGGGAGTAGATTTCCTGGACAGGGTGAAGAGGATGACAAGTGCTTCCTATTTAAAATGTCCACTAAAGGACCAGGTTCTGGGATTGATCTAGTAAATCGGATGAAAAGAACTAAAATTGGTGACTTGAGAATGCGTGGGTACATTTTGATTTTACCCATAGAATAGATGGATGGGCAACAATGTCATGCTCAGTTTATGATCCAAGGTAATCTTTAAGTATTTAAATATCTCGTATTTTTTTATCATTAAATAAAAGAAGATGTGTGAAAATGTTTATGTTGAATATCTTGCAGCATACGATCACTACAAATAATTGCTATATGTGAAACTAAAGAGGAGGATGCAAAGACTCAAGTTATTTTTTGGGAGAGCCTTAATTCAACAATGGAAAAGTACGGACATGGTGCAGCTGACTTTGCAAGTTTTATGTCTGATGAAGCTGGTGCAAATTGGAATGCTATTCGAACAGTCTTCAATGGCGGGCCAGATAATATCATGGAGGGACGTGAACTATCATGCCTACTTCATTGGGAGCAGAGTCTCCACAAATATGCTAAAAAGTGGATACCTCAACATCTAACAAATCAACACATTGATATGTGTGAGGACTGGAGAGCTTGTAAGACCATTGTGCTTGCATCTCAAAAGGCACTTTCAATTCAAAAGTGGTGGAGACAACATCTATCTACAGAGAGCATCACAAGAGTGAGCAGATGGTTTAAATGGTGGGAGCAACGAATTTCACACTGGGGAGGAATTGGAACAGATGTAAGTACTTTTATGACAATCTATATTTTTAGAAAAAATTCTTTTCATACATGAAATTTATAAATTTTAATTCATGTTTTTTTGCATTTCATAGGGTGGTCTAAGTCCGTGGGAGCGGGCACAAATTCCCAATGTTAATTTATCAGAAAGTGTACATGCCAGTTGGTTAGCAGGTGAAGGTGGAAAGGGAAAAATATCCTTGTATGATGCATGTGTAACAGATGTTATAAACTCATATATTCAATGTGCAAAGCGTTTGGGATATACTACTGGGCGTTATATAGGAACGGGTCCCACAATGGAGACCTTGCTTTCTCGAGTTGAATCTCAGCAAACTCCAACTCCAACCAACGTGCCCCATCTATTACACGAGGCTGTTGCAGGGACTCCCATGTATGCGCAACCAATTTTGCATGGAGACAAAGAAACAGTACAACGCAAAAAGAGGGGCAGAACAGGAACAAGTAGCTCCCATCGGCCGGAATATGTCATGGAATCTAAGCAACGAAACCATCGCGGTCGACCAAAAAAAATCAAGTTTGATACCCAAGGACCAGGTATTTCTAACATTCCGCTGCAAATTAGTGACAGTGATGATGATATTGGATCTCAAAAAGAAACAACCACACCTTTGTCATCTAAAACAAACAATGTGTTTGAGAGTGATGTGCCACGCACTCAGTGGGCCCTCAGGAGAATGCCCATTCAAAGTCAAAGAAAATGTTTTGGAACAGTAGGGAGAAAAAATTGTGACAATATCTTGCATAGTCGCTCAATTGGTCTTGTTGCTCCATGTATATGGTCCGAAAGAATGTTCAAGGGTAAAACAATCGAGCAATGGTTATGGTTTTGTAATCATGATATTTTGCATACCCAATCAATCAAAAGACAAGTCAAAGATTTACCTCCTGCTCCAAATGTTTGGCCAGTAGCAAGAGGGACAGATATCTCCACACAAGAACTTGCCGCGCTGCATCAGAGTGGATTTCGGACAGAGAATTCAATGGTAAATCCACAACCTCTTGCTGGCGACTGCAAAGAAGGTGGTGGCAGCTCGAGGAAGAAAAAATGGAGGCATGGAATCTCTAAAGAGGCCATGAAGAAATTGGAAGCATGTAATAGTATGACAATTATATTTTTGGATGAAGTGAAAAGGTCTCAAGAGCATGTAATTTTCCGAGTTCTCACTGAAAATAGTTATGAGATTCATATAAAACAGAGTCCAGCATGCACGTGTCCGGATTTTCAGAAGCGAGAGAATACCAACAAATCCTTTTTGGCATGCAAACATATGTACTATGTGTACACAAAAGTGCTCGGACTTGAACCTAAGGAGCACATGATTATTCATCAGCCAACCCTCTCACCAATGGACATCGCTTTTATTCTTGGACAACCAAGGATGATTTCTCCCTCCATTTAATTACAACTGGTTTGGTATGCTTCTTTCACTCAACTAGAATATTGATCTATGATATGAAAGTGTTTTTCTGTATTTATTTTGGTTTATTATACTTGTGATTATTTATCTTGAAAAAACATTGTTTATGCAGCAAAGGATTTCAAATTTCAAGCAAAAGATATGAAGCATCTTGCAAGCTATTTGGGAGCAAATTACTTGCCTTTTAGAGTGACCATTACATTTATGGCGACTATCCTTTTTTGTACTCTAATTTTGATCTTATCCTGTGGTAGTTTTGCGAATGTACTTACATCCTCAAACTTATGTTGTTTCAAAAAGCAATTGCTTGGGAAAAATAGTATTGTCTCTATCTGGCATTATTTTTTACTTCATCACATTTATATATGCTGTGGATTATATTTAACTCTGAAATTAGTGTTGTCTCTATTCTGCATGATTTTTTACTTTATCGCATGTTTATATGCTGTGGATTATTTGACTCTGATCACATGCGTTGCGAGCATATTTGACTCTAATGGCATGAGTTGTGAAATGGTGATTTTATTTGTTTACATTTTTTCCGTCGTTATGCCCTCTCGGTCTCTCTCTCTCTCTTTCTCTGCGTAGTGATATACAACTCTATGATTTTACTTTCTCTCTTTAGAAGAGAAGTCACTCTCTCTCTCTCTCAAGGATTTATGATCTCTTCTTCCAATGGTAACTCGCATAAATACTATCTCTCTAGAATTTATACTTTCTCTCTCCGTCAACCACACATATATGGAGTCTTATGACGATTGAAAATTACATTAAATAGATACTTTATGCTATGACACATATTTGGTTAAAAAAACTCTAAAGATTGCTAAAATTGTCAAAAAAACTTGAAATGAAAAACTCGCAAATGTTAAATCCCCCAAAGCACTTACGCGTTTTAATTATGAGAATCTAAGTTTTTAAGCGATGATTTCCATCCCAAACTATAATTTTCTTCCTCTAAAGTCTTCCCACTCAAGAGGAAGGGAATTATTAAAATCATCACTTATGTCTTGCCAAATAGGACCCCCTTCTTCTTTGTCCAAATCAAAAACATGATGCTGATCATGACTAGGCTTCTTAAATTACACAATAAACCCTTAGTGCCTAGACCCATCGCTCTAATGGATTTATTTTCCATCAATTTTCATAGAGGAATGCGAGGAGGTTCTCTACCTCTCTTGACAATAAAACCCTCTACAATCTCCTCCAATATGCGACCATGAACATCCTTTCCAAACACTATCGGGTGATCTCCACCTTGTGTAGCATGAATATCTATGGGCTCCTCTTCCTCATGTACATCACCCATAATATCCTCATCAATTGGTACATGCGATGAACCCTCTTTCTAACGGACATTAGAAACAGCAATGTAAGACTGTGCATTGGCCCTATGTCCTATAGTGCAAGACCTTAATTTGTATCATACTCCTAGAAGCACAAAAAACAAGACCACAATTAGCTTCAGTATATTGAGTGACAATCAAAAAAAGCAAACAATAATCTTTAGAAATATTTGAACTTGCTTTGAGAAAGACCTACCCTGCCATGTTTAGAAGGTGTACAAACTATAATCTCTATCAACTATAATCAATAAAAAGAAAAAGCATGATTAGACGGTTCAAAAAATCAAAAGCAAAAACACCACAAATAGAAACACCACAAGTATCTAAGATACCAAAATTTTGGGAGCATAACGGTGTGAAAATGAAAATAAAAAAAAATATCCCCATTCCATACTAAGAGTAGAAAGACATGCTCTAGATTTCATATGTGTATCGCTCCACTTCATTGTCAATCTATGTGCATGTATAGTTATGTGCGTGTGTTATGCATGCTTGTATGTGTGTCGTAGTGTACGTGTGGATGCTTGTGTATCCATGTGTGTATGCTTGTATATGTGTTTTAGCTTATGTGTGTATTCTTGTATGTGTGAGTAGACATGCATACACACACATCCAAACACGCACACATACGCATACAAAGCAAGCAAACTCACCTTTTCTCTTCCTCCTCTTCTCCTTCTTCTTCATCATACCAAAATAGAGAAGGGTTCCAGTTTCACTTGATTGACTCTCACATTCACACTTCCACTTCTCGCTTAACTTTCACCTTCTAACTTTCACTTTGACTTCACTTTCATTTTCTATTTTTCAGTCTAACATAGTTTATTTTCACTACATATAAAATATAGGCTATATATAAAACACATAACAGGTACATAATTTATATAATTAAACACGTAAAATATTTATAATATATATATATATATTAAAAACTTATAAAATATAAAAATAAGATTGATTATGCTATTTAGGATTTCACATACAAATAATTATATACAAACTATTAATTTAAATGATAGAATACATATATACTATACACATAAAAATGATTATATATAGATATATTAATTACAAAATAAATAGACATTATTAATAAATCACCCCCTGTACAAAAATTCATTACAAAAATATTAGTACATATTGTATACATAATAATATCAAATTATCATGACGTGAACAAAAAATGTTCCATTATATATTTTGTTAATTAGTAAAAAATTATTTAATTTTTTTGATTCACATATATGTATTCTTATAGATATAAATAATGGATAAATATTTGTGCTCTTAAATATATTATATGTATTTGCTAAATTAAATGTACACATAAACATCTACACAAATACACACACTGTTAACCCTCACGCACATTCCTATCACCTACAATGGGCGTTGTATTATTTATTTGGTAGAGTCAGGTACCAGGCTTGTCGGTCCAATAGGAAAAGGGTAAGAGTGATCGCCGATGAGAGGCACACTCTAACTGGAACATTCAAGGGATTAGCTAGCTAAGCATGGGCCCCCAAGTGTGAATGGGGCGACCTCATATAAAAGTCAACTAAACCTAAAATTCACTCATTCTCTCATTTGTGCAATTGAAGAGTGCTCTTGCTCCATCTCCATCTTCTTCTTCATCATCTCCTTGTGTGTGTGTGTATGGGTGAGAGAGAGAGAGAGAGTGTGTGTGTGCGATCGAGCGTTGCGACGACGGCACGGCTATCGAGCATTGCGGCGATCGAGCATTGCGAAGCAGTTGAGCGCGGTGCAGCGGCGGCTCCTTCTTCTTTGCAACGAGGAATCCTCCACAACAGCAAGCGTAGAGCGGTGAGTGACACACCATCGTCATCTTTGAGCTTACTAGTTTAGGCTAGTTGCGTGCTTCGAGCCATTTGTGGCTCGCACACAGTGTATCGGCAAGTTCCTTGCATTGACACGTGCGACAGACATGCACATTTTTGGCGCCGCTGTCGGGGAAATGCCATACTTTAAGCTTGAGTGGCACTCTGTCCTTCCTTGTGGTGCAATTTCAATTGTAGGAAAAGTAGGGAAGGAAGGTGTGTGTTGAGAAGAAGTATTTTGTTTTGCTACTGTGTATTTCTTTGTTAATGAGGTTTTGAAAGGTACTGTGTTTTCTCTTTGATAAGGTGTTAGTATTAAGGTTGTTAGTTTTATGTAATGTAAAGCACAATAATTAGGAAGTAGATCTGTTAGAGCTAATGAATGGTGCTAGTGTGTAACAATAGGTGTATTAGTTGTAAGTAGGTAGGTAGAGTGTGTGTGTGCTCGTGCGCAGGCCGCGGCGACCTTATCCCCCAAAAAAAAAAATTAAAATTAAAAAAAAATTAAAGGTAGAACCGGAATCATGAATATCTCCCAGACCCAAGCCCAAGCTCATGCTCAGGCTCAGGCCTGGGTCGCCCTTTAAAATTACGTATTTTAGCTTCACACGTAGCTAAAAATCGACTTTTTTGAGGACCAACGGAGCTTCAGGTGACCAAACGTTGTGTTGTAAAGCACACCACGACCCTTTGAGTAATATGTTTGTTTTGAGCTATCACACACTTTAATAAAAAAACCGATCATTAAAAAACATAAAAAAACGAGTGAAAACGGACGCCTAAAAAAGTAAGCGGTTAACCTTCAAGGTTATTCGCCGACGCTTGTAGGGTGCCAAAGGCACATGCATCTGCACTCTGGTCGTGTGCTAGAGACGAAGCAACTAGAGAGAATTTAGACTTACGCGAGTTCTCAATATCCACCTACCTTAGGTTCCAGGCCCTTGACGGGGACCCAAGGTAGTACAAACCAAGACCCAAACATAGCGGCTAATGACTCTTCCTCTGACTACGATATCATGGAAGGGTTTTCCAATGCCTAATCTCGATAGCTCAAGCCAAAACATGCATGCCATGGGTCCGCGGTCCGGGCCGAGCATGCTTAGCCTCTTGAAGGAAACCTTTAGTAGAGCCACTCGCTTCGAACATGGAGCTAATGATGTAAATGAGGGGGGTGGGAAAGTAAATTTTCCATTCATGACCAACGTAGACCCTATGCCCTTAGAAATTGTACACGTGAATACTTCATTCACTGCACCCCCTGACTCTCCAGAGTTATTCCCCTCCAAGGTCATATTACCCGATGGTAGAAGCCTTATTGAAGTGCAAGAGGTTGAGCGATATACCCTTGCAGTGAGGGAAAAGGAAATCGAGAGCTTACGCAAGGTGGAGCAACAAAGAGAGTTAAAATCGAAAGCTCCTATGTCAATATCCTTTCTAGGAGAGCAATCTAGTGCTTCTGACTTAGCAACCACTAAGGGCCAACCACTAGAAATAAACATTGCATCTAGCTCAAAGGACACCCCTAGCACCTCAATCCTAGATGGAGCATTCTTAAATGAGAACTGGGAGTATGAACTACAAACAGAAACTCTAACCGACCTTTACACAGGTCACACCTATCATGTGGGTTGGTTACATGTCCTACAATCCACAATGGGTGCTACTAATGTGGAGGATCAACAACAAAGAGTTTGTGAGGTCATCCATAGGGTCATTGAGTTAGAAAGACTAAACAAAGGGATCAACATGCCTTCAACGGGTCTCATGAGATTCTTGGATACAGGAAAGGCTAAACAACCGACCTTATCGCAAATGGAGACTCCCTCGGTAACTCCGATGGATCCTCCATATGTTGTTTTGCCAAGGTCTCAGTGCAATCTGAGCCTACAAGTGATAGCTTAATTTGTTTTTCCAAGTCTAGCTCATCTTTCTCTTGATGACACCACGGCTACCGTGCCTACCTCAATGATGGGCATGCCAAGAAAAATTCCATGGACCTCATTTGTTAGTAAAGCACCACTACATGGTAGCTCAATGCCTGCAACAGTACCTATAAGTGTGTACCAATTGTATGTACCTATAGGTCATCGCCGCACTCATGTAGTTCCTACCCCTCCCATTGTTTCAACTACCTATGCTCCACAACCACAACACCCAAGCTCTTATTTCCATGGGACCATACCGGCTAGCATTAGCATGTCACATCCGACGTCTGCTATGCCTAGGGCCACACATCTGAACTTTGGGCCGCCACATGGCACAACACTGTATCAAACATGGAATCCAAGGGCTTCCTTTGCGCCAAGCCCAATGCCAATACCTACTCCACATGTAGTATTTGGAGTGCCTTCACCCATGGTGCCTGCTCACTTAGGTGACTTGGCAACATTTGCTCAAGCTATTGGTCGATCTATTGTTGAGAATATGCGTAACACGCCTGATAGAGAGCCTAGAAGTAATGCAGTATAAATAGCCAAGCTCACAAAAAAATTTAGTGGAGACGGGGATGTGAGAAAGCATATCGAAGTGTTTGAACAAATATGCGATTCTCTAGGAGAACACAATGACCTGCATAAAGAGTAATGCTTTAAGACTAACCTTAAGTGGGAAGGCAGGGGATTGGTATAGAACCCTAAGGATGGAAGAAAAAACAATTTACCCTACTCTTAGGAGACTGTTCTTGAAAGAATACATACGAGAGGGAGTGCTTTGGGGTGTAGCCTCTCAACTCTAGAAAGCCCAACGAGAGGAAGGAGAGTTGGTGAGAGACTTTATTAGTCGCTTAAAGCATTTGAATTCTCGTTGTAATCCAAATGAGCGCTTCATTAATAATCAATTGCTTGATAGATTCATTAGGGGATTACGACGTGAGGATATCTACAATGGCCTAGTCATTAGAGGTATCAACACTTGGGAAGCAGTCACCACCAATGCAATCCAATTGGAGGATAATTTAATGATTCAAGGAGAAAGAGTGTCTCTTGAGCCTAAATCTATTTGCTCGCAAGCATCAGGGAATCATCCAATGACCCTAAAGCCTATTGCTAAGGAGCCAAAGATATCTGAGATGACTTTAGCAGATCTCACCAAGGCTATTCAAGAGAGTCTTAGAGACAATCGTGCTCCTCAAAACAATCATATGTATCCAAGAAGGGAGCAACAATGGTGCTCAATATGCTATGGACTACATAGTATCAGTGAATGCCCTACTTTTAGAGTAAAATTCAATGGGAAATGCAATGCCTATGGGAGGTATGGTCATCAAGCTAAGGATTGCATAGTATTTAAGCGCGCGATGGCCAATAGACCAATCTTAGCATGGACAGACACACTTCGAGTGCCTGCATTGATGCCGGCTCCACCTCTTGAACAAACGTCACAACACATGGTCTCTAGGGCCCCAAAATGTTGTTCAAAAAACACCCTTACCACCTCTGGTGCTAGGACCGCAACCACCACATCCGAGAATCACTTCTGTGAATCAAGTGGGTTGTGAGTCATCCATTGCTTGTTTGGAAGGCTGCGAGGAAGATATAGACCCTGATATTGCCTATGGGATGGATGCGCTTTAAGAAAGTTCACAATACTACATGGAGGACTATTGGGGACAAGTTAAACCTGTTTATCAAGTAGCTGCTCTTGCTGCAAGAGGCCAAAATATCAATTACACTGCTAAGAGACCACCTCTTCAATGGTATGAGTGTGGAGGTCCACATCATGTGGCCGAGTGTCCTATTAGGCTACAAAAGAACGCCACACTAATGCAAAACAATCAAGTGAGCACGTCTACAATGCCGATTCTCATGTGTAATCGATGTGACATAGATCATTTGATTGCCCAATGTCCAAATAATCCAAATGCACTGAAGATCACGCCATTAAACTTGATTGAGGTTACCAAGGAGCCATCACAAAGTACACATGTGGTACAAGTAAACGTACTCACACGATCAATGCTCCAAAAACAAAATTATATTCTTGAAGAAAGAGACACGGAATCAATTGCCCTATCTCAGAAGAAGAAGAAAACTCGAAGGAAGAGATCGCAAAAAACAACACAGTTAGACCCCAGTTCAAAGACCAACATAGGGACTGGTGAGAATCCCGTATATATGCACGACGCTGAAGAGGATTCTGATTCAGGTGAAACCACGGAGACCAAAACAACCACTAAGATAGAAACCAACAAGGAAGATCTTCATGAGCCACAATGGCCAAGATCCAAGAAGAAGATAGGAACTTATCCAAACCCTACAGAGGAGATTGAGCGAGTCAAGCACTTAAGGAGTTTGGTAGAAGATACCCAAAGGGATCTAGAACCAACACCTAGGTAGATCCAGATTACAAACATCATGTTCCCTATGCAACAACAACCTCACCAAGTCCATAGACCCTTAGCCATACCTAGTGCCATCCAAGAAGAAAGTGACTTAAAGTCATGGGAAAGTGAGCGTACTCACTTCTTGATGGAAAGAATGTTTACGGATGGACTACCTGATCCCATCAAAGAAATGGAGATCCCATCTTCCCCACGTCAAGGGGCTGAAGCCCAAAAGGTGTCGTTCAACATTGCCAAATTGATAGATTTCATGTCTTCAGAAGTTAGAACCACCATCATGTCCAAACTATATAAAGACCCTCAGCTAGTCTCAGCTCTTTGAGCCTTCCTCAATGGAGAACTGATGTTTGGGCTACCACAATTTACACAGATGGATGGAGCTAGGGAGATGCCAATAGAGGAGGAACACTTAGATCCACAACACAACCTACATGAGAACCTTGTTATAGAAATACCTGTTAGCAAGTTGGGACAATACTTTGAGGGTGATGAATCCAATGCGACCATACTAGTCACTACTAAGGGATTAACTATGAAGGGAATCCTTGATGGTGGCGTTGGTGTTATCATTGTGACTAAAAATTGCTGGGAAACTATGGGAAGACCTCACCTTGCGACCACAACCATAGTAGTGAGGATGGCCAATGGGTCTATTGTTAAACCTATTGGGATGCTAGAAGATCTCAAGATCAAGGTCTTTGGACATAAAATAAGAATTACCTTCATTGTTATGGATTTCTCCAAGCACACTATGGCATCGGAGATGATCTTAGGACGTCCTTTCATGAGGAAAGCAAAAATGGTGCATGACTGGTCTAAAAGCCATGTTTACGTGCAGTTCCAAGATTGTTTTATTCAAGTAGATCTTGTAACTGGTAGAGCACATCCTCTAGGAAACAGGTTTATAATTGATCATAGATCTAACACCACAGTTCACTTGGCCCCATTGCAGTATTGTTACACGTGTAAATTGGACAGTGATGTTGGGGAAGATTCTCCTTATATGGATGTACTACTTGGGATGACCGAGTCTGATAATGTGGATTGGGTCCACCTAGCAGCAACAAAGACACTTGGCAAAACAGGGGGACAACCTGGGTAGCACCTGAGGGGGATGAAATGCCTGTACCCTTAAATATATTAGAAGCAATGCAAATAGCTTCTCACAAGACTCATCCTAAAATAACAAAGAAAACATACAAGTGGGTCCCTAAATCTTCCTTAGAGACCATGGTTGATGCTAAAAAATAGAAGCCTTGTAAGAAACGTCCCACTCGGTCCAAGAAAAGTAAGAAAACGTGGTGGTGGATTCCTAAACGACTATTGGAAGCCCAAGGCTACTATCAAGGAAATTATCAAATTTGGGTACCAAAACGTAGATTGTGTTCTTACTTGTCACCTGACCCATGTGAGTCCAATTATGTAGCTCAAAAACGAATTGACAATCGTGGAAAGAAAAAAATCACAGGATGCTACACACCCGCTCCAGAGCTAGTTTGGGTACCAAAGAAAGAACGATTTGTTCCACCTAGCTCAAGAAGGGGAGAGTCCCATGAAGCTTCTAGCTCCTCATGTAATGAATCCATAGAGTTAAAAGCTTCTCCACAGTCTCCATCTACAATAGTGGACCTCCATAAAGCTACAAAGGAATCCACTCCCACAGTTCAAGAATCACCTGATGAACCACTTCAAGTACTATCCTGGGATAGTACCTTACCACCCTTGCAACTCAACAAGGCACCTACGGTAATAGAAAACTACTCGCAAAAATCCTCACCTATTACCAACAACTGGAACAATTCATTTTAAAGGATGACGAGCGCATTTCAAACGGTATGATCTACCCAAGGAAGGGGGGAGTGTTTGCTGACATCCATCATTCACTTGCTTCCCTCTCAACCTTCCTCCCGGACCTCTTAATCTCTAATCTTAGGGAATGTATATATAAAGCCTTATACTCACAAAAACAAGAAAAAAAAGTAAAAGAGCAGGAGCCATAACACAAAATCATAAAAACACATTATGCACAAGAACATGACCCTTGTAATATTTGCACTCTAACCATCATCTATTTGCGTGTACAAATATGGCTAGTATGCTAGAGTCATCCACTCCTGCCTTGGGTGAGAGGTACCCTTGTTACTTTTCACAAATGTTTCACATGGTCTTTCCGGTGCTTGCCTGTGAATGGGATTCCGTAGGTACGCTAGCATGTGAGAGGAATTTAGAGGATTTAGAATGGTTGATATGTCTCTTGACCACGACTAATCCATACTTAGTAGAGAGTGTATCTCCCATTGCACAAGCCTATCCTTTTGACCAAGATGACTATAGGCATCTAGTGACCTTCTTAGTAAACATTGGTGCCTATGATGATGAAGAATATTTATATGATTATACGGAGGCATATATGGTCTCACGGATGATGACTTTGTTTTTCTCGACGACAAGGATAGGGGTTTAGCCCTAGGGTTTCCCCCCAATTTGTACGATATCCTTTTCCCTTGACTCTCTAGGGGGAGTGCAAATAATTAGGTTAGGTTTCCTTATGTTTTTTTAATTGTGTTCAATAAGCGTTGATACCTTTTCCCACTGATGTGCCTCCTAGAGGTATTCTTTGTGTTTCTTAGTGTGTACACGAACGTGTTGCTGTTGTTAGGATTTGGACCTTCATGGGATCTTTCTCTCATTCACACTTCAAATCAAGCGTGACCATCAACACAAACAGGTGTTTCTTGTCCATTAGCATTGCCCCTTATCTTTTTGCATCCATGTTTGTCTCCATTAATTGTGATTGATAGCATAATATCCAACACATTTGCTTAGTATCAAACATTAAATTCACTGTAATTTTTTGTCATGATCACTTGTCTAGGTTTAAAAATCAAGCAGTCCGACTAAGCTAGTTTAACCAAGCTAGGTGTTAGAGATCTTCTCTTAATACCATGGGGAATGCCTTCCTAATAATCAATGGCCACTTAGGTTCTTAATCCGATTTAGGCAGCATTGTGTGAAATGTACTAGGGCTTTCTAGTGGGCTTAGTCCCTATTGACCTTTAGCTTAAGTATTATAAAGGGAGTTTACTAGTGTGATAAGCCTGGGGAGGGTAACAGTGTTATATGACCCCCCAAAGTTACAAAATTAAAACGCTGAAAACAAAAAATCAAAAAGCCACAATGTAAAATGTTAAGCGGGAAGAGAAACCTCAGCTTGATTTGGTACTCCACTCACATGTATCGCCTATGGTACTAGAGTCCTAGAGGTTCTCAGAGTGGTCGCTTTTCCTTGAAAAGAAAAAAACCGAAGGCATACAAAATACGCACACATCAAAATTGAATCACTGTGAAAAGACTTTGGGGGGTCAAAGAAAAGGTAATCAGTCAGGCGATGATTTCATGAGAAATTCCTTTTATCGTAGCTTAACTACAAGTTCTTCTAGGTATAGCCTCTAGTCAGCCCTCGGACATGAAATACTTCGCTCTCGCGATTAAGCAACTTAATTGACAACAGAAAAATTGAGAAGCTTGCCCATGGTATTAATAGTCGATCTTTAGTGCCTTTCGACTGTTAAATTAGCGACTCCAGACTTGTTTAATTTTTTGACCTTGACAATGGTTTATGTGTTTGATTATATTGCAATTTAATGTTTATTTTTGCTGACAAATGGTTTAGAATTGTGCTACCAATCAATTTGTCTGCCTAAAACTGCATATGCTTTTTAATTGTATATGAGAATGCAATTACTGTGCGAATGTTGCTTGATTTTGCAGTGACTGAAGAAGACTAAGGACATTCATCTCAATGCTCTTCCACCTAATTGAACGAGCTTCAACCCAATAGCTTCCGAGGATGGAATCTACATCAGGAAGGGGGGCATGTTAACCCTCACGCACATTCCAATCACCTACAATGGGCGATGTATTATTTATTTGGTAGAGTCAGGTACCGTGCTTGTCGGTCCAATAGGAAAAGGGTAAGAGTGATCGCTAATGAGAGGCGCACTCTAACTAGAACATTCAAGTGTGAATGGGGCGAGCTCATATAAAAGTCAACTAAACCTAAAATTCACTCATTCTCTCATTTGTGCAATTGAAGAGTGCTCTTGCTCCATCTCCATCTTCTTCTTCTTCATCTCCTTGTGTGTGTGTGTATGCATGAGAGAGAGAGAGAGTGTGCGATCGAGCATTGTGATGATGGCACGACGGCGGCGAAGCGGTTGAGCGCGGCGCAGCGACGGCTCCTTCTTCTTCGCGTCGAGGAATCCTCCACGATAGCAAGCGTAGAGCGGTGAGTGACACACCATCGTCATCTTTGAGCTTACTAGTTTAGGCTAGTTGCATGCTTGGAGTGATTTGTGGCTCACACACAGTGTATCGGCAAGTTCCTTGCATTGACACATGCGACAGACGCGCGCGGGCACGCACACACACACACACACACACACACACACACATATATATATATATATATATATATATATATATATATATATATATATATATATGTCTAGAAACGCGTTCCCATAGACCTTCTTAGATGTAGTGGACATCTTAGAATCATCTTCAATGTAGGGGGTCCTCAAACCCCCCTCTAGAAAGTAGAAGGACCTTCAAATGTGACACAACTTGCTAGTTCAAGTCATCTACACCTTTCCACCTACAATCATAAGTTCATAGTTTGTCCTTATTTGGACATTGATATGAGATCCCATCGGTCAACTTTCTAGAAGCTACTTTATTGGGCAGCTCTATGTTTGAACAGAGGGCCTTCCAATTTAGATGTCCCTCCATTTTGGAAGGTCTATGGGGCAGCCCTCTAACTAGTTTGAATGCATAATCGTCATGCATTAAATGACGTACTAACCAGTTTGAATGCACAGATCCTTTAATTATGATTTTTATTTAAAAATCTTTAAACTTTATCTAGCATATATGCACCATACCTTATGCAAGAATAAAGATATAAGTGATTTACAAATTTATAAAAAAATATGTGGATCATCTCATTAGACTACCAATCTGTTTTAAGCATTGTTTAATAGTAAAGTCCATCTTCAACCGTTAAATTTCATTATACATGTGCTATCAACCTTCACCACCTTGACTTAACCTCGTGCTCTAAGTTGATATTATATTCACAACCTTCTCTTAAATACCCCAACTTCAACAATCTCTTGTTTTATTGTATTCTTGCTATCCCAATCCACAACAACTTTCTCACGTCTCCACCTCTTTAATCTCCAAATTTATGTTCAAGAAAATATGTTCGACATGAAAGCGACAATAACTTGAAAGGTTGGTCATCAATCCACTACGTTCAATTGAGAGGAAAGTCCTTGCTACTTAGTGCTTACTATTTGTAGACATTTCTACCTCCATCTTGCCATTTTCAATCACTATCTGATCTTATTGAAAGTGATTGTGGCCTAACAAAAGTCTTATTGCAACCACAATGGGATTTTGAAGGTCATCAACATTTCTTAATAGATGGGTCTTTGTTGATCTTGTTTGAGTTTCTTCATATAGACACACTTATATAAGTATCCAAAAGTGAGGAAGCAATTGATAACAAATCCGTCAAGGGTCCTTCATTAGATAGATAAATATCCAAAGAGGTTTTAAGTGAAGTGCATCTTGAAAATAGTGGTGACAAAATAGGACAGCTCAAAACTCAGTCAATCATCATTTGGATTTAAAAAAATCCAGGGGCAAAAAGGTTAATGGATCTATTGGCATTATATGGAACTCCTTTGCAAGTTACTAAACTTCCATATCTTTATGATGGAAATTTGTGCTTTGAGTTGCCTGCAACTCACGATAAAACAAAACGAATGTCAGGGATAGAACAACACGGTCACTTGTGGACTCGCCCATCTATAACAACAATGGTGGTAGTGTGCACTGTTCGTCTAAGCCATTGTTTGGGGTGCATGCAATGCAATTATTCAACATATCCTCATTATATTAATGAACAAAAATTTAATGATAGAGATTTTCATGGATATTTGGACACACAAGCCAAGAAAGACTACCTTGCTATGGAAGAGAAGACAATCATATCTTGTCATTATTGTCAAAAGGTTGTTACTTGTGTTGTTGCTTGTCCCAACAAAATCTATTAATCAGAATAGTGGTTATGGTTTTTAATTCATGACATTTCTCATAATCAATCAAAAAACAAGTCAAAGATTTTTCTCCTTGTCTGGATGTTTTACCAGTAGCACACAAGAACTTGGAGCACTACAATAGGTTGGATCTAGGATAGAGAAGGCAATGGTAAGTGGTTAACTTATAGCTGGTGATTGGTCAGAAGAAGGTGGTAGTAGGTCATAGAAGAAAAAGTGGAGGCATGGATTTCTAAAGAGGCCATGAAGAGATTGGAAGCATGTAATAGTATGACGGCCTCATTTTTGGAGGAAGTGAAAAGGTCCCCAGAGCATGTAATTTTTTGAATGTTTACTAAAAACATTTATGAGATTCATATAAGAGGGAGTCTAGGATACACGTGTTTGGATTTTAAAAGCGAGAGAAGACAAACAAATCCTTTTTGACATGCAAACATATGTACTATGTGTATGTGAAAGTTCTCAAACTCGAACCTAAGGAGCACATGATCATTCATCAGTCAACCCTCTCACCAATGGATATCACCTCTATTCTAGGACAACCAAAGAAGATTGCACCCCCCATTTAATTTTTTCTTGTTTGGTATGCATCTTTCACTAAGAAAGATAATTGCTCTATGCTCCTCAAGTTCTTTTTTGAATAATGTTTGGATTTATTTTAATTGCTTCCCACTTGCAATCATCTATCTTAGAAAAAATTTGTTTGTGCACGATTTCAAATTTGAGGAGAAATCTATAAACAGAGGCAACTTGCAAGCTAATTACTTGGGAGCAAAGTACTTACTTTTAAAAATGACCATTAGATTTTTGTAATTTTTATCTTTTTAGTACTCTGATTTTGGTCCTGCCCTATGATAGATTAGTGAGTGTATTTTGCATGATAAGTGTGACCCCAAAACAAGACAATTAGAAAAGGACCAGGAATAATGGAGTGACACACGGATTAGAGACTGAAGTGTAGTGTTTTCATATTTAGGACAAGATTTCTATTCGAGATCTTACCATGGAAAATGACTCGGACAGTATCCTACACGAGAACAGGGAGCCAGGTAATGAGTTTTACTATGACACCTTAGACACCCATGAAAATCTAGACTTTTGTGTAGATGATGAAAAATTAGAGGATCACAAAAGTGAACCGAAAACAAAATTTGAGAAATTCTTTGATTTCCTAAATTGAAAACCTCAACAAAAATAGTGATACAAGAACAAACAAACAAAAAGGGGGTTAAGAAACAAGCTGATGCCACACATAGAAGGAAAAAATTCATACTTGATGCTGGTAGGAGCTCATGATGACTGCATAAAAGACAAAGTGACCAAGAAACTCTCAACACCTCCTCAATTGAGCAATTCAAAACCGAAAAAATGATCAATGGCAAAACCTATCAAAGGCGTGTCTAAGAAATTGTATGTTGCTAATGAGCCTTGATGGAACAAAAGTTGAGCAAGAAAAGAAACATAGTGAACTAAAACAAACATTGAAAGAGGTGTGGATGATGGAGATGAAAAGTGAAGATGAAAATAAAGATGCATAAAAAAAGGACGGATTGAGTGTACCATCCCATTACAAAAAGTACACTATTCAAGATCACAAGATCATTATTGAGCAACCAAGTAGAGAGAAGACTAAACTAAGAAAAACTTATAATGGACCTCATGATGCTAAAAGGATCGATCTAGCAGAGCTAGGGGAAGATCCAGAGAGAGAGAGAAAGAGAGAGAGAGAGAGAACATAAAATATGAGTGTTATGCTAGGAATGACCTCATGAAAACATATATCATATAAAATATTAGTGAGAGTCTAGCAGTTGACTTGATTCTCTTATAAATTTATCAGTCAAAAAAATTATACAATAAAATGGTGCATGCATGTGGTAGTGATTTTGGACACATTTCTTTGGAAGAGAACTTAGGTAGGCACTCTCTTCAAATGTTTGTGAATGAAAGGAAAAGAAAATGGGGGGAGTCAGAATAGGTGATGGCCATGCAGAACTCGATTGGATAGTAAAGGAGAGGACTCTTCAACCACGTGCATATGGGGGACGATGGGGGAAAGTGGCAACTCAAGGCATAGACACCACACAAGGCAGGGGTAGAGCCACTTGAGACAATTTATGAAACAATGTAATTCTGAGACTAGGTATAATTATTCCTTTGATGTGTATGACAAATTGCCTTGTTCAAAGATTTCATATAATGTTGTGTCTATGCTTGCAAAAGATTTGAAACAGAACAAGGGCATGGTGCTACAGGTACTTACATGACTAATAGGAAGAACTTTTGGATTTCCAATTGTTCCATATTGAGCACCATGAGCGTGATTCTTCTCGATTTGCATTCGATATGAGAAAAGGTCTTCTTGCATGTAGTTGGATGGACAAAAATCCACAAAAGAAATCTTTCAATGTCTATGGTATTGAAAGTGGTAAAGTATCGAGGCAGATAAGAAGTGGTCATAAAGTTGCACTTACCTATCTAAACATAGCCATCCATTATAACAAGAACAAAGTAGGTTGTGATGTATTTGATAGTATGGTCTTGGGATCTAGGTATAATCTAGAGACTACTATACATGGTTGGAAGTGGTGGCATGCATTGTTTTGGGGCATGTTGGATTCAGTTTTTTATGCGTACATAATTTGGAAGCATTTGCATGGCAAAAAAAAGGTAAATTAGTTTTAGTTTATGATCTGTTTGCAAGAACAACTTATTGATAACCACTTTGCAGGGCTTCTCACATGTAAAGCAGTTTTGTATACAAGTGGTCCAATCAAAGGACATAGGCTGATGAAGTTTAGTGCAAAGGCAAGCAAGTATTGCTTGCCAATAAACGAAAAAGGGCTATTCGTGAAGGAAAAGAAGTGGTTGGATCATCGGAATATTATGGTCGGGGATGGCAGCCTAAAAGTGACCGAAAATGGTTAGTTGGTTAGTTGGTGGTTGGTAGTCAATCGCCAATGGTTGGAATTTTTTGGTTGGTGGCCGAATTCAGTGGTTGGTGGGCGAGTTTTAGATGGACTTGCCTATGGTTGCACATGGGAAAATGGAAAATTTCTAGGTGGACTTGTCTTCTCAAGGGCGGCCACACATGGACGCATGGAAGAGTTCAACTTGGACTTGTCTATAGAAGGGCATGTACACATGGTTGCCTCTCAAGAGAGAGGGAAGCCCTTTTGGCCTATAAAAGGAGGCTTCTTCTACACACAAAATGGTATTGTGAAGTTTATGGAACAAGTTGTGTGTGAGGTGGTGACAGTAAAGTAAGGTGGAGTTCCATTAAGGGTATAATCCCTTTGTAACCTACTTCTAGTTTAAAGTACTAAATCCATTGAGTGGCTGCTTTTTCGTCGATGTGGCCCACATTGGGTGAACCATGTATATTGTGCTCTCTCTCTCTCTCTCTCTCTCTCTCTCTCTCTCTCTCTCTCTCTCTCTCTCTCTCTCTCTCTCTCTCTCTCTAATCTCTCTTGTGTGAGAAAATTATCTCTGTCCATTAACTAAACTACTCAAATGTCTACTTAGCTATGCCTTATTTCCTAAAAATTGGTATCGGAGCATGGTTTGTTTGTAGCTAAAGTATCTTAAGGAAATGATTCCTTGAATTGAGTGGGTGTAATGGTAAAGAAAGGTAAGCTCAAAATCAAAAAGCTCAACGGCAAAAACTACCAACACTGGAAGATGTAGATTGAAGACTATCTCTATAAGAAGGACCTTTAGTTTCCACTAAGCGGTCTTGCAAAGAAGAAGACCACAACAATGGAAGATGAAGCATGGATTTTCCTTGGCTGAAAGGCATTAGGAACAATTGGGGTAAGCTTGGCATCAATGGTGGCCTTCAACGTTTTGGAGATGAAGACCATGGAGGCTTTGATGAAGTCATTTGATGACCTCTACATAAAACCATCGGCATCCAATAAGATAGTTTTCATGAAGCGCTTGTTCAATCTAAAAATGGTAGAGAGTGGTCCAATTTCAGAATACATATAAATGACTTTAACACAAATGTAAGTCAACTTTGATCGGTGAAGGTCAATTTCAATGATGAAGTGCGAGGTCTCCTTATACTATCGTCTCTATCGGATAGTTGGGATAGCCTTTGTGATGGATGTAAGTAACTCTTTCTTTTGACACAAAAACTCTTAAGTTTGATGATGTTCTGAGTGTTCTCCTAAGTGAGGAAATGCAAAGGAGAAGCACAAGTGAATCATCAAGTGCTACACTATCCAACAGAAATGAGAGAAAGATCTAAGAGAGGTTCAAAAATCAAAAGGGTCGTGATCGCTCAAGGTGGAGCAAGTCACACACTGATGGGAATGGGATCATGCTAGCTAGGGTGGATGAAAGACAAACATTATGCACACAAAAGTTTGTGTTTGTGTGTGTGTGTGTGTGTGTGTGTATGTGTGTGTGTAGGTTATATTATCACACAAGCACATTAGGCTCCAAGATAGATCAACTTGGACTCATAAACACGATCTTGAGTATTTTTCTAACCCATCGCAAGCTCACCATAAACAAGAGAGATGTAATGAAAACATGGAATGGATTTTTTTATTCATGAAATGAGCTTTAAGTATCACTACAGCATTGCACCACTACAAGTGGGATAATTCCACCTTTTCTCTCCTTGACTCATACTCTAGTGAATATAGGACAAAGCTCACACTTTACAATCCTCCCCTTGAGGTTTGGACTAGGACAATACATTGAAGATTCTTTATCCACTAAGGATGACGCATGGTATCCACACAGGACATCAGTATATAACCACAAAGGATGACAAAAAATCCTCCCCTTGAAAGTGTGAGGCTACAATCTTCATCTTCAATTCTTGAAACGTGCATGTCCTCCACCCTTTTCTTCATTCCAGTATTGGATTGTTCTATCCGCACCTTTTTTATGCCAATGATGTCGATGTATCCTTAGCTTTGTCTTGAGATTTATTGGAAAAACAAGTGCAATGCAAAAATACTAATGCAAAAGATCTATTGATGCGGATGCTAATGATGTTGTTGTCAATTTTTCCTCCCCTCAAAGTGAATTTTGATATTGCCCCTTGGTGCCTTGGAGTGGCCTTTTCACTTGCAGACTCTCCAAGGCGAGTGTCTGGACTTTGTACAATAGCACTGACATTATCCTCCTTAATGTGGATGTAGGACATACATTGCAAGAAATTGTGCTTGGTTGCAAGATTTTCGATTTTAACACATGTACTTTAAAATTTCCCTTCAATGTTCTTCACTCAAGATGAAGTCACTCTTCACACACATGTTTGGTTGATGATCTTAGGACTTTCCTTGAGGCCTTTGTCTTGGGCTTCAGGCGGTTAAAGTGACTTGAGATTCTGTTGCATGGAAAGAAACTCCAATACCATTCATAGTTTACAAAGTGTGCTCATGTGAGAACCTCTTCTTGAGGTCTGTGAGAGGATCTTTGGAAAACCATTGAGGATCTCACCGTATGAAAGACTACTAGGCTTGATGAGGTTATACATGTCATAATAATCAATATATAATTCTCATCAATGATTTTCTCATGTTAAACTGATCATTTAATAAGGGGAAGTGCCAGGGGAGAAAAAGCTAGAATATTGGTTAAGCTAGCAGACAGGCCACAGTAGAGATCCAAAGGAGTGAAAATAGGGATCCAAAGGGGGGGCCATCTGCAAAAGAGCAATGCGCAACAATGGTCTTAAAAGACCCTAAGGTTCAGCCCATTAAGACTTCCAAAATGCTAAGGTTCCAAAATTCAAAGGTTGTGTCCAAAGGTCAAAGCTTAGGAAATTTGGATGCTTTGTGTGTGTCCCAAAAGTCTTCAAACCATCCCTACATAGGAGGGGGCAAGCCCTAGAAGTAGGAGATGAGAGAGAAACTCACACACACACACACACACACAAGCTCCCTTTACACAAAGGGAATGAGGGACACATGTCAGCTCCCTAGCCTAGATGCCCACAAGGTGTACTCAATTCCTATTGGATGGCCTTGGAGGTGGACCAATGAGAATTAATCTAGAGTAAATCTAGTTTAACTAATTGAAAGACACTTAATAAAAGAACCAATAAGAATTAATCTCTCTAGAAGACTATTGGACAGTCTCCCAAGGGGTCCAATGAGCATTCAGGAGCCCAATGGCTTGCCTGATTCCTATTGGCCAGGAGGCAAAGGGGTCCAATGAGAGTTTAGTTGAATTAAATAATTACCCAAAGCTCTCACAAAAGGGGAAAGGCGGACACATGTCAGAAGGCTATCACTTATGCTGCTTAATTTCCATTCGCTAGGCCTGGGGAGGTCCAATAGAGCTGTAGCATGACCATTTAGCAAGGGGGGCCGACCAAGAGAGAGAGGGGGCTGATTTTTTCAAGAAATTATCACACACACACTCACACAATCTCATGTGTGAAGCAAAGAAGACTCTCTCTCCTTCCCAAGCTTTAATGGAAAGCTTACCACCTACTCCAAGCTTGTGAGAAGGGAGGCCTGCACCAACAACTCTTGGCTTTGTGATGCAAATACAACCAAGAGCTAAGCTTCAATGCATGCTCATCTCCTTTACCATGCTAATTACTAAGCTAAGCTATGCTAATATGAGTGATTATGTGAGGAGATGTACATCTTTCTCGTAAGAATACTCCTTCTTCCTCTCAATCTACTCTCATACCCCGCTAGCTCTCACCATCTTCGAAGGTGTGTGAGGTCTTGGGTCTGAGACCGTGAGGGAATTGATGTTGTGTTTGATGAGTGTTTTTCACAAAGAATTGTATTGTAAAATGTCTCTCTGGATGGGAGAAACCATAATACAAAGCCTTTTGGAGGGGGGACCACCTTCATGCAAATCCGGTCCTCCACTGTTGTCAATTGCTTAATTTCTCTCTCTTTTGAAGTATTGTTCATGCTATCTAACTGTGTATTATACTTGTTGTTTCTCTCTCCACCCAACCACTCTTGTTATTCTCATTAGGAAGCTATTCTAATGAAATGCTCACTATGTTCATGCTATTTTACGCTACACACAAGTTACTAGACTATTATATGCTACATTGGTATCAGAGCCAGATTTCTCTTTTCTTGCTCAAGAAGGGAGGTCCTCAAGCTATCTATAAATGGTTGGAACTATTAATTGCATGTGAGTGAGTAGAATAGGGATTTTTTAGCCTTGCAGTGTGCCTGCCTTTGTGCAGTTAACGAGGCATCACCATCGAGAGCTATGGTCTTAATAGTGGAGTCCTATGGGGCTTGCCTACTGCTTAACCACTATTGAGCTATTCGAAGCTTGACAATAGCCGGTGCTTTTTGGTGTTGAACGACCCTCTCTTCTATTCCTTGCAATTAATGGTATTCGAGCCACGGGTACAGTAGCTTGAGTGCTTTTTCTAAAGGGGTAAAGAAGAGTAGCAACTAGGGATTGAAGTGCCAAAGTACACCTAAAAAGTTTACACCTAAAATTTGTTAAAATAGCTGACAATAGTAAAGAGAGTGAAATTAATGTTGATAACTTTGATTCTACTAATGAGCAAGCTACTAATGATGCCCCAATGCTTGTTAACTATCTTGTTTCTAGACTTCAACAAGCCATGGGCAATCCATCCCTCCAAAGTGAAGTGCAACGGTAGCTTCATGCTCATGGGATTCTCCAAGCTCCCCACCATGACAAGAGAGCACCTAGGAAGCCTCCTTGAGAGACTTCCAAAAGAGGCCTCTCTCCAATTTGGGAAGAAGAAGAGGATCCATATGAAGGGCTCATAAATTTTCTCCTTGATGATGCATCTCCTTCTCCAAGGAGAATTCAAGAGCCTCCACCGAAGGAACGAGAAAGAAGTGAGTCTCCTGCCACCTTGACGGAGATGTCTCCATGAAGACAGCGGGCTAAACACTCTCCATCACCTCCAAAATGGAGAATACCATCGCATACTTCTCCACACCATACTTCAAAGAGGGATGACAAAAAGCAAGAGAAGAAAAAGGCGAGAAAGAGGACACCCTCTTCTCCATCTTCTTCATCCTCTTCCTCTTATGAAAGTGATGGTGAAGACAAAGAAGATCAAAGAAAGAAAAAGGAAAGAAAGAGGTCACCCTTTTCTCCATCTTCCTCAAATTCCTCATCTTCTGAAGAAATTGATGGTTCAACCTTTGAACCATGAAAAGAAGAGGCCATAGGAAATCCTATGCCGCGTGAGTGGAAGAGGTCGTCCAAGCTCAAGAAATTCAAAGAGGGAGGGAAGAGCATCTCTTTCCTTACCTATGACGGCACTTTTGGTGCTACTGACAAAGTCTTCGCCTTTATCCAACAATTCGATGCAGCGTTTGGAGATGAGGGCTTCATGGAGTCCTCTAAGCTACGCCATGTAGCTATGCAAAAAGTCCGTCAGGCAATGGTGGTCTAGCCTACGAGCCAACAGTGAAGCTCCACGAACATGGAAATCTTTAAGAGCCTCCATTATGAAGCATTTTTTGGCTACTGATGCCAAAGACAAAGTACTCACCGAATGGCGAAGCTTGAATCTCTCTCCCTACAAATCCATCCACCAATATGTAGACAAGTTTTAAGATTTACAACTCAAATCCACTGTCTTCAAGAAGTTGGATTTTGGAGAGAAAAACCAACAATTTTGTGCAGACTTAATTGAAGAAATGGCGGAGTATGTCAACTCCCAAAGGCCACGCACCATATCGACGGTTATACGCCATACTATGGTGGCCTCTTGAATCAATTTCCAAACGGGGGCTAAAAGCAATTCTAAGCCCATGGAAAACAAGGGTTGCAATGAGCCTAAGGGGAAGGACAATGTCCAAAAGTCTTCTAAGGGCAACTCCAACAAAGTTAAAGAGAAGGGAGTTTATAAAGGCAAAAATAAACTCTCTCCTGAAGAGCTTGACCGTTATCGCAAGGATAACCATTGTTTCAAGTGCGGAGAGCGAGGGCATGTGTACCGCGCTTGTCCTCAAAAGAACACCCACCATGAACCTCCTAAAGCTACCTTGGTTGAAATCCAAGAGGAGGAAATTCACCATAAAGGATCTCCTCTATGCCATGCTTGGGGAAAGGTAAGAGAACATGATGCTTTTATTCTCTTTGACCCTAGTTCTACTCACAATTTTATATCTATAGAGTTGGCCACCAAACTAGGTATACAAGCCTACGAGATGGGAGATGTCCTACCCGCAGACGGTGCTTTCAAGGGGCAAGAAGCTTCAGTCAATCCCTTAATCGGGAAATTGAGGCTCCATGTCCAAATCTATGTGGGCAAAGAGGACTACTTTTTCTCTCCTCTCAAGCATGAGGATGTAATCCTAGGGGCACCATGGTTTGATCGCATGGATGCCAATATTAAATTCCATGAAAGGAGAATCTCTTTTAAGTTCAGGAAAAAAGATATGTATATAGATGCTAAGGAAATGGGTAACACTATACCCATTGTATATACACAAGCTTTCAATAAAGAGCTCTATTTTCGTGTACATGATTTTTGTTAAAGATTCTCAAAATGAACCTCATGTTTTAGCAAAAGAAAATATACACAATCAAAAGGAACTAGAGTTATCCAATTTTCTCAAGGGGTTTCAAGATATCTTTATTGACGACATCCCTTGTGAGCTACCTCCTAACCGAGGCAGTGATGACTATGCAATTGAACTTCTTCCAGGAAGTTCACTGCCTAACAAACCTCCTTATAGAGTTTCTCAAGCTCAACAAGTGGAGATTATGCAGCAAGTACATGAGTTAGTTGAGAAGGGCATGGTTAGGCCTAGCTCATCTCCATTTTTTTCTCTTGTGCTACTAGTGCAAAAGAAAGACAACACATATCGTATGTGTGTCGACTATAGAGCACTAAATAGGATCATTATCAAGAATAAGTTTCCCATTCCACGAGTAGAAGACCTATTTGATAAGCTACAAGGATCCACCTACTTCAGTAGGATTGACCTAAAAAGTGGCTATCATCAAATAAGGATAGTTGATCAAGACATTGTAAAGAACGCATTCCGTACTATGTTTGGTCTTTATGAATACATTGTCATGTCTTTTGGATTGACCAATGCACCAGCCACATTCAACCGCTTGATGGAGAAGCTATTTTGGCCTCACCGAACCTTTACTGGAGTGTTCTTTGATGATATCATCATCTACTCTAATTCATTAGATGAACACAAGCAACACCTCCAGGTAATATTTCAAGTTCTAAGAGAGAATAAACTTTATGTTAATCGAAAGAAAAGTGAATTTTTCTTACAAGAGATTCAGTGTTTAGGTCACATTATCTCTCAAGATGGCATCCAAATGGATCCATCAAAGTTAGAGGTAATAAAAAGATGGCCTAAACCAAGGAATCTTCATGAATTAAGAAGCTTTATAGGTATGTGCGCATACTATAGATGCTTCATAGAAAAGTTCTCACTAATAGCAGGACCATTACATGACCTGACCAAGCAAAATGTTAGGTACACATGGTCTGCCAAGGAGAACAATGCTTTTGAAAATCTTAAATAAAATCTTATCTCTCAAACTGTGCTTACACTACCAAATCTCTCAAAGCCATTTGAGGTTCAATGTGATGCTTGTGGTGATTTCCTTGGAGCTGTTTTGCTTCAAGAAGGGCACACCATAGGCTATGAAAGTCGAAGGCTCAACCCTATTGAGCAAGCTCTAGGCATATATGAAAAGGAACTTCTTGCAGTTCTACATCCCTTAGACTCATGGAAGCACTATTTATTGGGGACTCCTTACATTCTGCGAATGAATCACCAAAGTCTTAAGTACTGCATGACGCAGACCAAGCTCTCCCCGACAAACAAATGAGGTGGGCAAACTTTCTTTCGCAATTTCATTTTCATATTGCTCACATTGCTGGCAAGCTTAATCTAGTAGCCTATGCACTCTCAATATGGCCGAGAGTGAATGCAGTTTTCTTAGCCACTCACAATGATCTATGTTCTATGATAGATGAGTATGCTATTGATCCCAATTTTAGTGATGTGATTTCAGCCCTTGCATTAGGGAAGAAAGACGAACCATTTACCTCACAAGATGGTTATCTTCTCTATGGCAATAGACTATGCGTTACTAGCTCACTACGTGAGAAATTAAGGTATGAATCCCATGCTCCTCCTTATGCGGGGCATAGAGGGGTTCACTCTACCCTAAAAGGGATTGAAACATATTTCTATTGGCCTACCATGAAATCAAACATACAAGAGTATGTTTCTAAATGTGTGGTATGCCAAAAGACGAAGTTTGATAGAGGGAAGCAACTTGGATTGCTTAAACCTTTTCCAATCCCTAATTCACCATGGGAGAGCATATCCGTGGATTTTATCTTTGGATTGCCTAAGTCTATCCATGGGAATACGGTAATATGGACTATAGTAGACAGGTTCAGTAAACAAGCTCATTTCATACCTATCAAAAAGATTATCAAAGCCCATCAAACGGCAACCCTCTTCATTTCACAAATCTTCAAGTACCATGGCTTGCCCATGTCCATAGTGTCGGATAGAGATCCTAGAATGACTAGTAATTTCTGGAAGGGTCTCTTTGAGAATTTAGGAACAAGGCTAAACTTCTCTTTGGCCTATCACCCGCAAACAGATGGCCAAAGTGAAATAACCTAACAATTCTCGATCTACTAAAAGCCTATGTAATGGAAGTAGATCAAAGATCCCAATGGGAGAAGTACTTACCCTTAGTGGAGTATGCTTATACCAACACTGTACATACTTCCATGGGAAAAGCACCTTTTTAAGGAAATTTGGATGCTTTGTGTGTGTCCCATAAGTCTTCAACCATCCCTACATAGAAGGGTGGGAGCCCTAGAAGTAGGAGATCGATGAGAGAGAAACTCACGCACACACACACACACACACACACACACACACAAGCTCCCTTTACCCAAAGGGAATGAGGGACACATCTTAGCTCCCTAGCCTAGATGCCCACAAGGTGTACTCAATTCCTATTGGATTGCCTTGGAGGTGGACCAATGAGAATTAAGCTAGAGTAAATCTAGTTTAATTAATGTAAAAACACTTTATAAAAGAACCAATAAGAAATAAGCTATCTAGAAGACTATTAGACAGTCTCCCAAGGGGTCCAATGAGCATTCAGCATCCCAATGGCTTGCCTGATTCCTATTGTCTAGGAGGCAAAGGGGTCCAATGAGAATTTAGTTGAATTAAATAATTACCCAAAGCTCTCACAAAAGGGGAAAGAGGGACACATGTCAGACGGATATCATTGGCTAGGCGTGGGGAGGTCCAATAGGGTTGTAGCATGAGCATTTAGAAAGGGGGGTCGACCAAGAGAGAGGGGGGGGGTGATTTTTGCAAGACATTATCACACACACACTCACACAATCTCATGTGTGAAGCAAAGAAGACTCTCTCTCCATCCCAAGCTTTAATGGAAAGCTTACCACCTGTACACCTACAACTCTTGGCTTTGTGATGCAAATCCAATCAAGAGCTAAGCTTCAATGCATGCTCATCTCCTCTACCATGCTAATTACTAAGCTAAGCTATTCTAATATGAGTGATTATGTGAGGAGATGTATTTCTTTCTCGTAAGAATACTCCTTCTTCCTCTCAATCTACTCTCATACCACGCTAGCTCTCACCATCTTCGAAGGTGTGTGAGGTCTTGGGTCCAGGAGACCGTGAGGGAATTGATATTGTCTTTTATAAGTGTTTTGCTTAGTGCATGAAGTTTCCATCTTCATTGCACTAGCTAGTATTGAAGGAGCACAAAGAATTGTATTGTAAAATGTCTCTCTTGATGGGAGAAACCATAATACAAAGCCTTTTGGAGGGGGGACCGGCTCCATGCAAATCCGGTCCTCGACTAATGTCAATTTCTTAATTTCTCTCTCTTTTGAAGTATTGTTCATGCTATCTAACTAGGTGTTATACTTTTTGTTGCTCGCTCCACCCAACCACTCTTGTTATTCTCATTAGGAAGCTATTCTAATTAAATGCTCACTATGTTCATGCTATTTTCCACTACACACAAGCTACTAGACCATTATATGTTACAATACACCACTTAGGTGGACTTGAGAATAAGCAGTAACATCATGGGAGGGGGGCCCTGGATGCAGACCGAATTGTAGTATTCAAAGTCAATTTTATTGTTTGTCACATCCGATTAGAAGCATAAAAAGGCTTTTGTGGATATGAACCCCAACCTATGGACCCAAAAGGCAAACTTTCACCATAGTTTGACACATGGCTCACGTCTTCCCAGCTTCTCAAAATCCTCGCAAGCCTTGAGCTTGCAACCTTTGGGTCAATGTCCCACCTTTAGTATCCTAAGACAACAAGCCTTATGGCTTTCCACATGAGACACTCCAAAACAAACTTCCTTATGCCCGCCTTTATAGTGTGTAGGCACACATACACACCTAAAGTTAGAAATATGATTAGATGAATAATCTCGTAAAATTTTGGGGATTAAGAGCTCAAATTAAAACTAGTGCAGAGAACTATATACACATACAACTTGCAAAGTTTAATCGGCCAATTAATTTGGCATGCAAGGCCCGATTAAAGCAAGGGAAAACTTGTTGGATTGCTCTTGGCAACGATTTCACACACACATAAATTGCACAAGGTGATGATGCCTATGATGGGAGTAATGTTTCAATGAAGCAAGGTAAAAATGAACACAAAAGCAGATACTAATCCTCTCCCTAATCAAGCCTACCTAGCCATGGAGGATAGTGGCCTCTTGGGTGTGCCAAGGACATGCCCACACATAGCTAGATTAGAGTTTTGTTAGCGAGAGATGCAACAACTTATGAAAATACCAATGGTCCATAATGATGATTAAGAAATTCTAATTACTCTAATGAATATGGTAATCATCACTAACACACAATTGCATAACAACGAACCTAGCTAGCACACCATGGCTTTGATGCCACTTGATGGGAATGGATCGTTCTAGCTAGGGTGGATGAAAGACAAACATCATGCACACAAGTGAGTGTGTGTAGGCTAGATTATCACTCAAGTTAACTAAGTTCCAAGATAGATTAACTTGGACTCATAAACACGATCTTGAGTAGCTTGCTAACCCATCACAATCTCACATAAACAAGAGAGATGTAATGAAAACTTGGAATGGATTTTCTTATTCATGAAATGAGCTTTAAGTAGCTCTACATCCTTGCACTACTACGTGGGATAATTCCATCTTTTCTCTCCTTGACTCATACTCTAGTGACTCCATGACAAAACTCACATATTGCACAAAGTCAACTCTGGAATGTTGGAACTACGGAAGGTCCATGTCAAGAAGGATTGTTGGTCCAAGAAGAAGGAATCGGAGTCTCAAGACAACAAGCCAACATCGAAGGACAATGTGGTCGGCAAAGTAGAGCAAGATGCTCTAATTATCTGATTAGACAATGTGTCTATTTCCTAGATAGTAGACTCCGGGGCTTCATTTCATGCAACACCACACAAAAGCAATATTTTCAAGATTACACTAAATGTAATTTTGGGTATGTATACTGAAGAGATGATGAAACTTGTGAATTTTTTGGCAAAGGTACAGTTTGTGTTAAAACTACAAATGGAAATGAACGGAATCTTTAAGATTTTAGGCGTTTTTCTTCTCTTCACAAAAATTTAATCTCTATAGGACAATTGAACAATGAAGGTCACAACATTGCATTCAAAAACAAACGGTGGAAGATACCAAAAGAATTTTTGGTGGTTGCCAAATGAGAAAAGGTCAGTACACTTTACTTGCGTAATGTCAAAATGCAATCTTCAACTTGTGCAATATCTACAAAAGTCGACAGTGTGGTGTGTCACAACCGGCTTGGACATACATTAGGAAAAATTTGGACTCACAAAGGGGCCCTTTATGTCTAAAGTTCCATATTCTACAGTTCTCTAATGCATCTTATGGTTTGGACAAGGCCAAATATTGCGCATGCAGTGGGAGTCGTTAGTAGGTTCTTGGATAATCTAGGTAAAGAGGTCCACGCAATCTGTAAAGTGGATACTTAAATATCTAAAGGGAGCAACAACAAATGCTTTGTATTTGGGAGGCACTGATATTTTCTTGCAAGGGTATGTTGATGCAAATATGGCAAAGGATCAGTAAGTTGGCTATGTCTTCACGTTTGGAGACACAAAAGTAAGTTGGGCTTCAAAGCTACAAAAAGTGGTCTCACTTTCTACCACAAAAGTGGAATATGTAGCTCTTACGAAGGCAAGCAAAGAGATTTTGTGGCTTCATAGATTCTTGGAGGAGCTTGGATACAAGCAAGACAATTCTTTCTTGTATAGTGACAGTCAAAGCGCCATTCATCTTGCAAAGCCTTTCACTCAAGGACAAAACACATTGAGGTAAGATATCACTTCATACGTATTCTTTTGGAAGAGGGAAAATTAAAGCTAGGAAAGGTGCACACAAGTGAAAATCCTGCAAACATGTTAACAAAGGTCGTTAAAATGGAGAAGTTGAGATTTTGCTCATTCTTCAATCCATATTCAAGATAAGAGTCTAGGATGGAAAGAAGTAATTCACAGGTTTGGTATGAAGGTTAGTCTCCAAGTGGGGGTCACAAAATTCAGACAATATTCTTCAATGCTACCATGGTATAGCTACGTTTGAACAACTTCTCCATGTCAAGAGAAGTCAATCAAATCATTGGACTAGAGAGGCCATGTTTGCACTCTATGACATACCTCATGTATAAGAAGAATAATCATTGTCACTTACACACGGTCGACGTCGAAAAAAATAGAGAATAATATGTGACACCATGCAAACATCCATACTAAACTCAACATGAGTATCAAAAACATTTTTCAAGTCGTGATTTATATCTCATTTTGAACCGTATACCTCGATCTAGCATTCTAGACTTATCTCATCCAAATTATCTACCAATAGTCACATCTGTGTTCAACGTTTCACAACATACTAATCCAGATCGTAAAGACGCTTCTACATTTTTTAAACATAATTTTCATTTTGTTAAATTTTACCATAATTAGTAACTTGTTGATAAAAGAGATCACGTAATTATGTTCTTTTTTGTCAAATGTCGCACGTTCTGTGAAATGATTCAAAAGGGAAGGCATATTTTTATTCATAGTTTCATCGAAGCAAAACACCAATTTTTTTCATAAAGAAAAAAAAATGCCAAATATGGCATAAGCAAGTAGAAGGACATCATATTAGACATTTTTCGTTCACATTTTGTAAAGATAGAGATTGGTTGTGAAAAAGGCCAAAAATGTAAAATAAAAGAAAACTTTATGTCACAAGCAATTTCTTTCAATAGCCTCAAGAGCTATATAAGTGGGCCAAGTGTCATTATTTGAATAGATAAAGCCACAGGATTTTTTTTAGTTTCTAAAGTTTGTTGTAATATATGGAAGAAAAATTCTAGAAAGAGATATTGCTAGGGACCACCTTGGGGGGGGGGGGTTTGTCACTTAATAATTATGTGACTATCATATGAGTGCAGTAGAAGAGGTATTAAATTTATTTTTTCTCACATTTTCACATACAAAAGGATACCACAAAATGGATCAAGGGAAAATTTTTGAAAATTGAATAGAAAAAGGGTGTATTTTATTTGTCAAAAATTTATAGATAAGAAGTTTGGAAAATAATCCTTGAACGCACGTGATATACATAATTTACATATAGTGACCCCCCGAGGGGACTACTAGGGCACCTACCTTAGATTCTAGCACTTTTCAAACTAAAATCCTTCCTCCCTCTCTCTCTCTCTCTCTCTCTCTCTCTCTCTCTCTCTCTCGCTCTCGCAAGGTATTGTGTATTGTCTTGAAAGCATTTCTAGGTATGTTGTAGATTGTGTAGTTTCAAGACTATGCAATTCAACACCATACATTTTATAGCTCTCACCAATTCTAATGGTAATAGAATGTAACTAGTTGTTGAACCAAGAACCGTAACACTATAGCTTTATCATATTTTCACAATGGAAGAGACTCAAGATCATCGTCATGATGAAGATGAGGAGTCTAAAGAGGTGGAAGAAGAAGATGAGATTAAGAAAGAGAAGAATGGAGTGTGCATATGAAAATTATAACACTCTTTTCCTAGAAAGTCATGAGGAGATACATGATGAGGCTAATAATCTCTTTGATTATCTCTCCAATATTTGTAACATCCTAGATATGCCAACAAAGCATATAGAGGAAAAGGTAATGAAGACAACCGGTAAATAGAGCAAGGGGGTGAAGGACATGCCAAACCCAAGATCAAGGTGACAATTAGGAAATACTTCAACTTTTCTTGGTCCTTGGATAGAGTTCCTACGTTTTGAATGGTAGGAAAGGATTTTCCAAAGTTTTTCCATGGAGTATGTGACTTCATTACTTGTTGGTTGCATTGACTTGAGCAATTTGGCCATCTTATTCTGATTAATAGACAGTGTTGGAATGAAATTTGAAGTAAATTGTAGCGATAAGTGAGTAAAGTCCTTGTGTCCTCTGATATCATCTTAGTTTTTGTCTAAAGGGTGGACAATCTATGACTCCTTGAAAGTCACTCTATCTACTTCCTTTTCACCTATTGAAGTCATCACTTAGGCGTATTTTAGCAAGACATCATTTATATGTGGGTCAAATGCACACCTTTGTGGGAACACATTTGGCCCCAAATCTCCAATGCTAGCATACCCCTTGATCTTCTTTGCTAGGCAATCATATGTTGAATGTGTGTTGCCCTCCTTCCTCTTCTCATCTCCATTGCCATCCTCTCTAGTTCTCTTCCACTGGTTTGCAAACCTCAATGCTAAGGAAGTGAAGTAACATGGATCAGTGCATATGAAGCATCTTTATAGTTGAAGCCTAATTTGCATGAATTGGGCGTTACTAATTTTAATTGCCCAATTTTAATCAACTAATTTGCATGAGTAATGGGGCTTCTTACACTGTAAGCAAAGTAAGCCTAGCCACGATTAGAGCCGTAAAATAATGTAGCAAAGAAGAAGATAAAACAATTTGTGGATTGCTCTAACCAGGGAGATATAGATGGCTATGGTCTAAGAACAAAATCAAAACTAAAGTACCAATGCCCATTTCCACATTGTATTGTCTATATAGATAGTTTAGAAGCAAAGATATACATGCACAAGGTGGAGCATCCAAATGCGTGTCCATATTGTTTAACCTAGGGCTTTTCATAACAAACAAGAAAAAAAAAAGGAACACCACAAAATCCACAAACTTTACCATCGTGGGGATTGAAAACATGTTCGTACCGTTTTTCCTCCTCATGATCCCAAAAATGTTTATCTCCTCCAAAAAAACAATTATTTCCTCCTCCATGACTGCATGACCTACTTCATTTGTCCTTATTAAAGTATCATATCTAGAAAGGTTGATGTATTTTATTTTCTATTCTCAAAAATATGTCTAGTACGTGTATTGTACACTACGTATTAAACATCTGTTCTCATACCATGGTTGCTCTGGATGTGGGTCAGATATCAAATTTTTGTATGGTGATGTGGAGTTAGAGAGATTTGAAGATTTCATAGTGTAAATGTTGAGAACCTTAGCATGCTATCTTTTTTATTTTGATGCCAAATAGTGTACGAAGAAGATATGATCACGTAGTAAGGCATAGGCAACAATGTTGGGACACCTCAACTCTGCAATCTTTGTTGTCTTCATCATTTAAAATGTGAAGAAGAGAAATTTTCTTTCAAAAGGTGGTGGTGGCAAGGGGTCATTGAACATTGTCTCCGACATGTCTTCGACCCACCTTTTGTAGGCTTGGAGAGAACTGTGTAGCTATCATATCTATCATAGGAGAGCATGGACTATGGAACTATGTTGCCAAGTCTGGAGGGCATCCTTGAGTTTGCAATTCAGAAACGAGAAGAGGGAATTAGTCTAGCTATTTTTTGATCCCCTAGGGAAACTCATATAGCACATTGATGAATTTGATAACTCATAGGCTTATTTGCAAAAATAAAAGCGTGGTTTTGAGAAAAAAATGGGCTTCTAAAAATATTATATAAAGTTAAATCCAAATGTCATATGTCCTTCGCAAGCCCCGAGATGTTTCTCCTGTAAGAGTACTTGGCAAAAAACTCTAATTCTCTTTTGTATGTCTCTTCTATCTTTACCTTTCTCAAGTGGCACCTCCTTTTGATTTAACTCTCTATTTTTCAATCTTATCCATTGGGGAAGCTTATACGACTATCTCCTATCATTCAGAGTCTCTTAGAGATGCTACAGGGTATATATATGCTTTTTATGCAAGTTATTGGTGAATTGCGCTCTCTTGGATGCCACATGGCATTTCTAGCATCATTGGCATGAAGCAAGTTTTTCCATACTTGACCGGAAGACCCCTAGATACAAGAGAACTAGCAAGAAACATTAAGCATGAGGGACACAATGACCGATGAAACACATGTTCACTATGGCAAGGAGTGCGGACGCTTTGCAATTTAACCCGGTGTACCTTGGATCATGGGTGAGATGAGACATGCCAGTGGTGATCACCAATGTGTCTCACATATAAAAGTAACCACAATATGTACGCGACATCATGCACCAAGAAAGAATCCAGCAAGCAAACAAAACCAGCCTGAAAATGAGAGATCGTGTTGCAAAGAGAGAAGAACCCCTCAAGAACTCTTGCCACTTGATGCATGGTGTTAATGCATGGTGGTGAGACCATTTCACTGACAAATGTGAAGATCAAGGTGCAAGCATGCTAATGAGAGAACGAGAGAGAGAGAGAGAGAGAGAGAGAGAGAGAGAGAGAGACGAAGGAAGGAAGAAGGAAAAGAAGAACATCATAGCCACCTCATATTGTGGACAATGATAAGGTTTGATGGTGATAGTCTACAGCCATTATTTACATTCATTCCAAGTGATTTCATCTTGTGGATGGTGCTAATGTGACATGGTGTAGCATGAGTGGAGTGTGATCGCACAGTGATATAGCATTGCTCTTTCGGTGTATGCCTTGTGTAGCATGTGCTCTTCCAAATATGACTCTCTTACTAGTAATGGTGATTCTCCCTGAGAGTGACCTCTAACCATGTTTATGTAGAGGATCATAGGAGATTAGAGAGATTATTTGAATGCTAATCTTATCCTCGACATGTGGAGACCAAGCACATGACCCCAATGCCCACTAGAAGACCATTGTCTTGGGTTTTTTTTTACAGGAGGTGCAACTAGATGCTCCCTCTAGTGCGTGGGTGGTCATCGTAGCTGAGAGAGGAGGAAAATATACATTTTTACTTTTCTTAAATTAAAAGAGGGAGAATGAGATGAGTAGGCACGTAGATAATTGCAATTTTAATACTATTTGATCGACTTAGAAAAGAGCGCCCGGTGCTAGTGTGGGATGGTAAAAACCTCCGCGAGTTGCATTTTCTTGGTTCGCGGCTAGCTCAAAACGTGCCTTGGATGCCTTCGTACCATCCAAGATCTTTGTCATTGATAGTGTTTGCCTTCGTTGGTCACTGTAGTTTTCATCTCTCTTCGTCGTGTGTGCATGTGTGTAAGTGTGTGTTTGTGTGGTTATGCCTACATGTGTGTAGTGTGTGACTATATCACCAAGAGAGGTTGACTAAATGGTTTTTCCAATCTCCGAGCTGATCCGAGAGAGAGAGAGAGAGAGAGAGAGAGAGAGAGAGAGAGAGAGAGAGAGAGAGAGAGTAATAGAGTACATGTGTGTAGGTGATATGTGAGTGTGTGGATGGTGTGTGTGTGTGTGTGTGCGCGTGCACGCACACACGTAAGCTGAAGAAGGAGGAAGAGAAACCTACTCTATCGACAAAGAGAGAGAGAGAGAGAGAGAGAGAGACCTCCATCCATGCTAAGAGAGGGAGAGAGAAAAGGGAGCTAGGAGGAGTGGGAGGGTGAGGGTGTGAGTGTGTGTGTTGGGGAAAGAGAAAGAAGGCTATTCATGATCTGCTGAGAGTAGTTTCCTTGGAGTAAATGGGAAGCCCAAGGCTTCCAAACTTTTGTGCCAGTGTCCTCCATGATTCCAGGTAAAGAATAGAATGATTATGTGCAATGCCCTAACAATAGAACCTTCTACTTTATGCCAGAAAGGGTAAGATTTGTAACCACCATTACTGCAAGAATAAATGAATATTTTGGCTTCTTCAAAGAAAGAACTTAGGATCCCAATCCCCAAAAGTGTACCAAGATTCCTCCTTCTATGGCCTCCTTGTTGATGTGGCAAGCTTCAATTGTCTAAGCTATCTAAAGAGTTATGATCCTTTTGGGTGCTATCAAAACGGTCCATTCCCTTTTCTATGGTTGGTAATAAGTGAGAAGCCTTGTAGCTCAAAAACAAGCTTGATACATGTTGTACCAAAGTGGATAGCATATACATAAGATAAGCTGCAACATAGAGAGACACAGATACAGGGAAGGCTTCTTACCACACGGTTCTAGGGTGGCAATTTACCAGCTAAGGGTTACATCACATCGTCTTCTTACAAAGATGAACATAGTTGTTGGGATCTGTAAAGTCAAGAGGATGTCCACATAGATGGATGGTGATGGGCGAGGGAAGGTGGAGAGTGAGGAGCATTATGTATGCGGCTATATGGACTACACGTTGTCGTGCCTCTTTGCGGGCACGGGGTGGAAGATGCAAATCTGTATACTTATTCAAGGTTTTGCCAAACTTATGAATAATGTTAATAGTTGTTATGTCAGCAAGAGAAAGGAGGTGTATGCTTTATGTGCTTTTCTAGACCAAGATGGGCTCCACTGTAGGGCCAAAAAGTGTAGCAGGTGAAGTATGTCTGAGGTGCTGGTTCTTGGCTCAGATATGTAGAGCTTGAAGTGCTGAAGAAACAGGTCCAGACGGCTCGTCAAACGAAGCCACAGTGTGCAAGATATAGGGTTTTGAAGTTGGAAGTGATTGCAAATCCGAGACGGATAGGCCAAGTGGTGCCAAGTGGTTAGAGACAATCTAAAGTTATGGTTGTGTAGTGCTTGATTTATGGAGCGTGTTGGTCTTTTTAGATCATCGATCAAAGTCTTGGATGCCAAGGTACAGTCGGCCAAAGTTTTGTCGGGGGCCAGGTTTGTGTTGGGTTGGTCGCCTCTGTAGATATTCCATCTGACAAATTTGGAGCTTTGCCAGGGATTGTATGCATTTGTGCGGTGTAAAGAGCAGACAAAAAGTTACAGCATCTCAAACAAAGTTCGGACCAGTGAAATATGGGTGTTGCAATTGGGTCAGTTAGGGGAGAAATGATGCCAAGAAAAATTTTCCCAGTTTTGAGTGCATCGGTTACGAGCCTGGCAAGTAGGGAATGGGGCGGTGGTTGCACAGAAGAAAGTCATGGATCGGGTCTTGAAGCTTGGTTTTACAGCTTGGCAAAGGGAGTCTTAAGCAGTAATTGGCAGTTGTTTGAATGTGGAGCCAAAATTCGGCAAGTTTGGGAGTTTTTGAAGGTTTCAAAGGGATTGTTTTGAAAGAGCTTGGAGGGGGACCCCTATGGCACTGCCACGTGGCATGAGACTCGGGGGGTTCATTGTTGAGTACCCCCCTATATAACGTGTGTTCGTGGGGCATTAAAAAAATCCCTCTTTTAACATGTCTGAATGAATAAAATGACCCCTTATTTTAGGAGATTTTTTCAAAATTGAATATTAAAACCCCTTATTTTAATGTATCTCTATTAAATTGCCTAAATTTTGTTCATTCTAAAACCCCTCCTTTCGAACTCACGTTATACATTAACATGATTACATAGTGCACCTTTCGAGGCATGAGAAAGCCCACATACAAGAGCGCAACAAAATTCGGTGGGGTATAAGGGCTGCGGGTAAACACCTCATAAGTCATCCAAGGAGCTCGTGGAGCTTGGGGGATATGTCTTGGCGTTGCTCGTAGCCGAGCTTGATGGTGGGGGAATTTTGGGGGAATTTTGGGGCGGCGTGCAGGCATCCAATGGTGCCCAGTTGGCAGCATGCAGGTGTCGAGTGGCACCTGATTGGCATCCCGGCTTGATGACGTGGCACCCGTAAGAGGGGCGGTTCCCACACTCAACTCTTTTGAGGGCTAAGTGGGAGGTTCCCACCCAGTGGCACCGGTGCTACTGCCCACCAAGCAAGAGGTGCCTCCCATGGGCCGTGGTGGTTAAGGCGAGCTAAGAATAGCATCAAAAGGGACGGTGCACATGAGAAAATGATTAAAATACAAAAAGTGTGGGACACACATGCCCAAGGGGGCGGGTTTTTTGTCATTAACATAGTGTGTTTCTAGAGGAGAGCAGGTAGTGGAAGAGGGACGTAGGTGAAGAGCGTGGGGAAAGTGGAATCTCTCTCTCTCTCTCTCTCTCTCTCTCTCTCTCTCTCTCTCTCTCTCTCTCTCTCTCTCTCTCTCTCTCTCTCTCTCTCTATCATTTTTTTTCTTTCTCGAGAGATTGATGCAACAAAGGGGAACAAGAAGGTGAAAGAAAAAGTAAGTTTTTGAAATCTCTCTTGAGCTCGCAAAGCAGAGGGATACCAAGGAGAAGGAAGCACAAGAAGAGCTAATCAGGTTGAAGTTTATCTGGTAAGCTATGGATTGTTTCCATCGGGTTTGGGTTATCTGAATAGGGGATTTCAAATCAACAGGCATACCAATGTGGCGTATGCAACCGATTTGTATCAAGGGTTTCAGATATCTGATTAATGGAAACAAATTCTGATTGCCAGCCTCAATTTAGTGTTAATATTTTTTATAAGTTGGATTTCAGTTATTAGCTCTGTTCCGATCTATGATATTCTCTTGCAACTCTCTCTAAGAATCTCTATTTCATCTTATTTAACACTAAATTGGCCCTAACTGCAACGGTTTTGCTTGGTTTACACCTTGACTGCTTCTCTGTCTATAGCCAAAATCTCGGTGCTTTCCCGATCGACCCTGGAGAGATGCACACTCTGACAAATTTGGTGAACCCGACGTGAAACCGAGTGTGAAACTGATCCGGGGTGAGAGGTTAAGATGGAGAAATTGTGCAGGTGAATGAGTGCAACCATATTCAAGTAGACATGCATGAATATTTGGTTTCAATTGATGTTTGTGCTATTGACTCTGAATTAGAGGAAAAAAAAATTGGTACAGATTCTACCATATAGTTGATTGATGATATAGATGTTATAGGTCAAAGCAAGGCTGCAATTGAGAGCAGCAGGACCATGGATTTGGGTATACTAGATTTGCTAAATTTTGAAATACCAAATTTTGAGTTAAGAAAGAGTATGTGCTTGAATATCCACAAAGGGTTGATCAGAGGGGGTGCAGACTCCTTCTTTGACAAGTTTCTGTGACCCAGAGCTACCAATGTGGCAAACTGATCTCAAATTTTTTGATGATTTAGAAGGGGAGAAAACTTCTTCTTTATCAAGATTTTGTGACACGAGGCTCACACTATGGCAGAATGAGCATGAACTTGATGATGACGATTCAGAGGGGGTGCATAGTGAAGTGCAATCTCTTGGTGTTGAATATGATTGGTTTCATTGTGCCGATGATACAGACAAGGTAGTACATGAAATTTTCAATGTGCATGTTGAAGTTTGTACTACAGAAGTGCAAAGATATTTGGATGAGGGTGAAATACTTAAAGAGCAGTTTACAACAGATGTGTTTAGTATGCATGTCATATGTGGAAATCTTAGTTTATAGCAGCCTGAGATGTGCAAGAAGGAGAAACCTTCTGAAGCGATTGACCTAGATCTTATGTGCTTATTGGACGAAGCTTTGGAAGGATTCTCAAATACAGTTGCTAAGGATACCAATCAATCTAGATTGCGTAAAAATGACAAATCGTGCAAAGAGAGAAGAACCCCTCAACATCTCTTGCCACTTGGTGCATGGCCAAGATGCGTGGTGCTAATGCATAATGGTGAGACCATCTCACCGAAAAACATGAAGATCAAGGTGCAAACATGCCTGGTGCTAACTAGGCAGAGAGGCGGGGGGGCATAGAGAGAGAAAGAGAGGAGAGAGAGAAGGAAGAAGGAGAAGAAGATCAAAGCCGCATATTTCTGACAATGATAAGGTTTGGTGGTGACAACTTGTGGCCGTACTTTACATTCATTGCAAGTGCAAGTGCTTTCATCTTGTGGGTGGTTCCAATGTGGCATGGTGTAGCATGATGGTACTCATAGCTTGTGGAGTGTGACAACGTGGTGCTATAGCATAGTACTCTTGGTGTATGCCTCATGTAGCATGTGCTCTATCGAATGTGACTCTCTTCTCCTGTTCTTGTGCTAGTGATGGTGATTCTATCTAAGAGTGACCTCTAACCGTCTTCATATAGTGGAGGAGAGGTGACTAGAGAGCTTATTTCAATGCTAATCTTATCCTAGGAATGTGGGGACCAACCACATGGCCCCGGTGCCCATTAGAAGACCACTATCTTGGCTTATATTTTAGAGGAGGTGCAACTAGATGCTCCCTCTAGTGCATTGGTGGCCACCACAGCTAGAGAGAGAAGGAAAATATACATTTCTTCTTTTCTTAAATTGCAAAAAGGGAGAATGAGATGAGTAGGTACAGAGATAATTACAATTTTAATAGTGTTTGACAGACTGCTAGGTAGATAAGGGCATCAGATGCTAGTACAGGAAGGTAGAAACCTCCGCAATAGGCCATTTCAACGTCGTCGTGCCATGCGGGATCATTGTCGTGAGCCCATGGTTGATAACTCTGCCCTTCGTCGTTGTAGTTTCCATCCCTCTTTGCCTTTGTGTGCACATGTGTAAAAGTGTGTGCGCATTTGCATCATTATGCGTGCTGTGTGTAGGTGTGTGTGAGTATATCAAAGAGAGGTTGAAAAATTGGTTTTCTCAATCTCCGGGTTGATCCGAGGCAGAGGGAAAAACGTGTGTGTGTGTGTGTGTGTGTGTGTGTGTGTGTGTGTGTGTGTGTGTGTGTGTGTGTGTGTGTGTGTGTGTGTGTGTGTGAGAGAGAGAGAGAGAGAGAGAGAGAGAGAGAGAGTGAGTGAGTGAATGGGCTTGAGAGAGAGGGAAGAGAATGAGAGTACGCGTGTGTGGGTGATCTGCACCTGTGTGCATGGTGTGTGTGTGTGTGTGTGTGTGTGTGTGTGTGTGTGTGTGTGTGTGTGTGTGTGTGTGTGTGTGTGTGTGTAAGCTGAAGAAGGAGAGAGATATCTACTCTATTGAGACACACACACACACACCTCCCTCCATGCTGAGAGAGGGAGAGAGAGAAGAGAGTTGAGGGGGAGTAGGAGGGTGAGGGTGTGTGTGTCGGGTAAAGAGAGAAGGCTATTCATGACCTGCCAAAGTGAGAGAGAGAGAGAGAGAGAGAGTTTCTACTATGAGGGAGAGAGAGTGAGGGGAATGGCATGAGGTTGAGAGGAGAGTTTGTGTGTGTGTATCTCAGGCTGGGTCACATAGGACGGCGGAAGGAATTGGAAAAGCTTGTAAACCAACAAGAAAGACGTGCCACGTGGAACTTGCTGTTCACATAGGGTGGCGAAAAGTGAGAAGGAGAGTGCCACATCGAGGAAGAGAAAAAGGGGATTTGGCTAAGCTCAAAAAAGAAATCAGAAGATAGTAAGTGCTTTGCTTGGATAGCAGTGGCTTTACAATTCTCTACAAGATCAGGGGAGATGTTACAAATAAGGGCTAAGGATTCTAGTGAGAAAGGAGCCCTATGATTGATGAGCTCAAAATCCCATAGCTTGTGATCAAGTCGAATAGAGTCCAATTCGACTTGTCTAGGAGGAAGTAAAGGAACTAAACTAGAGAAGGCTACAGAGATGTTTTTAGAAGGAGATAAGTCTGAAGAATGAAAAGCTAGACTAGACAATGCTTCTTTCTCTTCAGGGTCCAATAAGTCTAAATTCAAGAGAGGGTTGACAACTTCCACTTGAGATTTAAGCTCTATAGGAATAGATGGAATACCATTTATTTGTAAAAGCTTATTTACAATATTAGGTAGGGATGAAAAGTAAAAATTCAAATCACATGAATCTTGGCAATCTATTAATGATAACGAGATTAATAGCTTATTAGATGCCTCAAGACAATCAATGGGGTTTTTTCGTGATGTTACGAGAAGAGAAATCCAATCATTTATAGATGCAATGTTAAGGGCAGACAGGGTTTTGTTTTCAGGTGATAATTTTCCAAAATCTAGGAGTTTCTTGTGAAAATCAGGGCCCTTAAAACAAGATAAAATTCATTGTGTACGAATGGGAGGAATGGGAATATGAGCTTTAATAGCAACATATCCAAGTTTAACCAATGATGGAATCCGTTTCTCCTAAATAATACATGTAAACAATTAGCTCTCTAAACAAATTTCAACTAAATTGACACTTAAGCATATGATACTAGTACAATTTAGATTGAAGTTTCAATACAAAATAAATTATCTTTATGATCATAAATTACAAAAGAACATAGCATTAATCAGCTTTACAAAGTTAAACTCACAAAGAAATTGCATTTTGTAGGAGAAGCTTTCTGCCACAAGCATTCCTAGCTGAAGGATGAGAGACTCACCTGCCAACCAACCAGACAACACATAGTTAGAATTAATCATGTATTGAATGGGTGACAGGTGTAAAGTGTCCCCCATCCACGTGTTATAGTTGTCACATCTAGCAATGCATAGCACCTTGCATTCTCCAATAATGAGGTAAATTATCCATTGAGAGAGAGAGAGAGAGAGAAGGAGAGAGAAAAAAATAATCACCATTTAATAGAGATGAGTTTTATCTTGATAAGTAGAACTCCCAACAATCTCTTATTTTGTAATCACACAAGTTGAGAACATCTTCTCAAGACATTGAATTCACAACAAAAATATTATTGTGAATATGATGTATCTATAAATGTAGAGGGTTTGTCCATGGAACTTATAGATTTAAAACCATCACCACGTTTGTAGTATATAATCCCCTATTGTATTTATCACAAAACCCTAAATTTCATTGTATGGATGTAAAAAATAAACCAATATACAAATGCACTATGTCAAAATTTCTTACTGTATATTTGTGTGTGTTTGAAATGAAAAACCTAACAATAGTTTGTTTATGCAAACAATTGAACCATACAATGGAGTAGATCAGACTTTACATATAAATACGGGTAATGATAAATGTACAAGGACATTGACAATATACCCAAAAGATACGTTACATGTATATAATATCCTGTCAATTGTTTATTTTAATAGTTTACATTAGCTTAAACCTCTACTAAATGAGAGAATGTTTGATGTAGATATTCCTTTCTCCAAGTCTTTCTATTGATTTGATCCACTTTGACGTTATCCAATCCATAGAGACCAACCTCAACTAATCCTACAAGGAGAAGGATCCAGTTGTTACTTGCATCCATACAAAAGCATTCAATTAGAATTGGCTATGCTTGTGTGTATTACAGGTGTCAAGACTAGGTCCAGTTGTTATCCATGTCACACCTGCAGAATTAGCTTCAGTCTACTCTACGGACTATCATTTATGTTTTTCACCATATACCAATGTCAAAATACGTTTTGAAGTCACAATAAAGCCCAGTAGTAGCTTTAAAAATTAATAATAAAAAATAAAAATAAAAAAAATGGAAAGTATCTTGTTTGTATATCGAAGAAATTGTCAAAAAAACCATAGTACCAGCCATCTCTTTGGAGACCCTCACAGAAGGATTAAGGCTTTTTCAACGAAATTGAAAACTTTAAGTAGTCACGTACGCATAAGCAATCTCCATCATACTTTAATTCATTAAATTTCATTCAACATGCAAAAATTCAGAGCCAAATGAGCCAATCACCATGCAAGAATTCTAAGTATAATCTAAGGGTGTAGCTTTCAATCCAAAGGTCATTGTATTAAAGAAACAGTCAAAAAAACAATATTATGTGGGGAATCGAGTAGGTTTCAAAAAACCTCCTTGTGGACAATGTAACCAGATCCTTCGGGACAGGTAACTTTTGTTTAGAACAAGACTTATACCTTACTAGTAGGTCGACTGAATTCTAGAGTCCGAGAGCATATAGAGTTTAAACCCTATGTGTAACGTACCAATGCAAAGTTCCTATATTAAACCAAGCTATCCATAGGTATAAACTGGTTCTCAATCCACCAAAAAGGTTCAACACTTGATAATTATATTTGCAAAAAGTGATATTGCTTCACAATGTTTTAACGCTTATGAAAAAAAGAATCAGATACATTAGCTTTATAAAATATTCCAAGCATCTCATTGATACTTTTTTCAAAACAAACCATAATCAAATCCATTTGATGACATTATATTCATGCGAGAGATCAATTAATCCGCTTTTCATTGTTCATCTAGTACCCCCTGCGGTTAGTAAGCATTCACAAGAAACTGCAGATAGTTATCAGGCCATGCAATATGTTATGCATACTTAGAAGAAGAAGTCGTCTCTTGTATACAAATAGTTTCCACTATCATTTATCCATATATCCTAGCTGAACACACAAAGTTCATATTTTCCTTAGATCCACAAAAATTGGGCAGCATCTCCTTTGTATTGTGATTAAATTTTCAAAAAAAACCAAAAACTTCCATCTCATGGAGAGACCCTCACAAGAGGATTAAGGTCAAAATTCTTAGTTCTTCAAAGGTCTATACAACTCATGAAATCTATTCAACCCATTGTATTGACATAATGAAACTCAAAATGTGCATGTATCATTTCTTAGCAACCATAATATGTTATTAATTGAATATCACTTTGTAATATTTACTCAAAATTTCATAATAAAGCTGTTAACTTGCGAGCCAAAACCGGTTTCAAGTGAGTGTAATAACCCATAAAAAGTTATTTTGTAGCAGTAAGTAGTACATAACCTCAATGGCAAGGCCAATATATATCCTGTGTTTCGATGTTCCTCATCGACATACTAAAATCTTATTCAGTAGTGGGTAACATAACCTTCCTGAATCCCAAAAACATCTTAGCTGAGGAACTCTTATCCTCCAATAGTGCATATATATAACATAACCAGATCATCAACTGGTCCCAAAATAGCTAATAACATCACAAGTGGAACACCCTTCCCTCTCAAAGTGAGAAGTGCTTGCTTTCTTCACAATAATTATTAGATGAATCACGATCAAACACAGGCTTTCGTTCATGAGTACATGGATATTTACTCCAAAAGTCAAGTCCCTATAATATCTCAACACTATGACTCAAGGTTTGAAAGTTTACCAAATGCACCTAGCCAAATGAGAGTCTTTATGAGAGTCAAATTATTATGACATCCTGTAGCCCAACTTCTAAGTAGGTGTAAATGCACCTACCTGATATATATCCTGACGTGATCATCAAAATCACTTGTTGTAGAATTTCATATCGGAGCTGCAACAAGATGATTCCAGAATGTGCCATGCCACCTTTCACTTTAGATGCATCCATGCGCTTTGAAAGATTCCTGTATGTACACTGCACCTTCATATTAGCGTGTTGTGTGTGTGTGTGTGTGTGTGTGTGTGTGTGTGTGTGTGTGTGTGTGTGTGTGTGTGTGTGTGTGTGTGTGTGTGTGTGTGTTCTGAGTAACATCCCATGAGGATGTGATGGTGGGCTAATCAAGGATTACATGGCTTCTATGCAGACAATGACCACAAAGGGGTGTACCGGTAGAGATGGAGAGAGAAATGAACGATGGGAAACCACAGCACTTCGCGTAAGCAAATCCCCAGGACAAGCCATCCACAAGACAGTCTGAAGAGTTTCATGAACAAGGAGGAACCCACAAGGGTGAGGTTCCGTTTAGCGTAGCGAAGAGGAGCAGAAAAAATGGCCGTGCGGTATGGTACTCAGCGATTATCGCAAATTGGAGCCAGATAAGGAAACAATAGGTTGGCTTAGAGGTGCTGTTGAGTGAGGAGGAGCATCAAAGAGGAGCATGCATAAAAGAGCAGGGCTGGCAGAGGAAAGGATGAGCACGAGCATGCCTATATTCATAGAAGAGGAGACCATGCGGCCTACGAGGTGTATGAGCAAAAAAAACCCAAAAGAGAGCCATCACTCCATGATCAGACCATTAAGGGTTTGTAGAAAGTTGTTAGATTGTCACAAAGCATGGGCCTACTCACGATGCTAGCCTTTGTGAATCTGATTCAAGATTAAAGATACCCACACTCCAGTGACAATATGGTGAGCTTATATATACCACCACCTATCACTCATATGTGTATTCATGTGAGCCCATAGAACAAAGTTACACCAGCATAGAGTGGGTAATAAGTGTACCTCATGATGTGCAAAATCGACTAAGATGAGAAATACCGTGAGTGCAATTAGTAAACCTAGCAGACTGGGCAAGTATAGCTTGCGTGAAGTATATGGGATTAGCGTATTCATTCCAAGATTATTTCCTAATCCATCACAAAAAAGGTTGTCAACCTCTCATCATCCATAGGAAATTTAATGACCGTTCCATATAGTGTGGGGATAGACACGGTGGAATATCAAGTGTGTGCGCGAGAGGTACCCACTTATGATAACTGCATTTGAGTGTGTGTGTGTGTGTGTGTGTGCGTGCGTGCGCGTGCGCACATATGTGTACATGCACACATGTACCCATGGGTGTGCGAATACATATGAAAACATTTGTACAAAAATTGTAAGAATTTCTTCACCAAATTTAACATTGATGACAAAACGATGAATTAAACAACACCTGTGAAGTTGTGGCAAGAAGTAATGCCATGTTGCAAATCACCTCCAAGACTGTGATGTCCAAGGGGTACCTTGATGATTGATATAGTGCTACAATTTATATTTTGATTAGCTTCGCAACATATGTAGCTATCATAGAATTATGCTAAATTGAAAGTAAGAAAATAGTTTTTCAAGCTCTACTATGTAGTACAACTCAAGCTTGTGTATACTTAAGGATCTCTTGGTTTTCATCCATCATTCTTCTTCTCCTTTTATTCTCACTAGTAAAACGGCGCCGCCTTCGGCAGCGGCATGGCCCCTGTTACCCTCAAACCACTTACTCTTGACAAATTTCATAAAAGCAAATCAAGAAAAGTGAAGCTCTCCTCTCAAGGGCTCTCTCAACTCTCTCTCTCTCTCTGTCTCTCTCTCTCTCTCTAGTTCATGCACCGTGGCTCGTTGCCGCTGAGTTGTTCTCCTACCCTGGTTCACCACGCCATAGCTGGCACCCGCACACCCTACTATGGCACTGCGATAGTTGACCCCAACAGCCCGGGCCCGGTGTTCAAGAAAACCCATTTTCCCAACCATACAAAATTCCATTCATTGAATTTGGAAAGAGGAAATTTTAAAAAATTATGTTATTCTCTCAAAATTTTACACTATTTTTCTCTATTTTGTGGTGGAATTTCTCCTTTTCCCCTTGCTCGGGCCCAGTGTGTTCGAGAAAAACACTTTTCCCAAACATACAAAATTCCCTTTCTTGAATTTGCGAAGAGGACATTTTTAAAAATTAGGTTATTTTCTCATATTTTTACACTATTTTTCTCTATTTTGGGGTGGAATTTGTCCTTTTCCCTTGCCTGGGCCTAGTGCTTGAGAAAAACCATTTTCCCAAACATACAAAATTCCCTTTCTTGAATTTGCGAAGAGGAAATTTTAAAACATTAGGTTACTTTCTCAAAATTTTACACTATTTTTCTCAATTTTGGGGTGGAATTTCTGTTTTTCCTCTTGCCCTCATGCGCGAGCCTGAGGCGGCGCGATTGTCTCGGCCCATACACACCTCTCTCTCTCTCTCTCTCTCTCTCTCTCTCTCTCTCTCTCTCTCTCTCTCTCTCTCTCTCTCTCTCTCTCTCTCTCTCTCTATTCTTCTTTTAAGCTTTCTCTCCCTAGCCCTCGGTGTTCGTACACAACTAGCATAATCCTGGACAACCGGCTTTGACTCTCTCTCATTCTCTGTCTTCGCGTTCGCATCCTGAGCTCTCTCTCTCTCTCTCTCTCTCTCTCTCTCTCTCTCTCTCTCTCTCTCTCTCTCTCTCTCTCTCTCTCTCTCTCTCTCTCTCTCTCTCTCTCTCTCTCTATTCTTCTTTTAAGCTTTCTCTCCCTAGCCCTCGGTGTTCGTACACAACTAGCATAATCCTAGACAACCGGCTTTGACTCTCTCTCATTCTCTGTCTTCGCGTTCGCATCCTGAGCTCTCTCTCTCTCTCTCTCTCTCTCTCTCTCTCTCTCTCTCTCTCTCTCTCTCTCTCTCTCTCTCTCTCTCTCTCTCTCTCTCTCTCTGGTTCGCACTCAAGGCCTGAGCCTGTAACCAGCCAAAAAGTCTCTCTCGTCCGCATGCTGCTGCTGCAGGGCACAGTTGCCTGAGCAAGGATTTAATGACACATGTTGGGGGGGGCGGGGGGGGGAATCCCTCCCCCTTTTATTATAGTATAGATATAGATAGATAAATATAGATAGGGGGCATTTGAGTCAAAGCCTCCTCCATGACAGACACCGGTTTGCCGAAGAGCCTCATAATCTTCTGTGTTTTTAATACAGTCTGTGTTCCTACGCAGGAGGCCATGCCGCTTGCTTGAAGCGTTGTTGAGCCTCTATTGTATCTATTTTCTTTAGTTACGGCTTGAGGAGATCGAACACGAACACGTGCACCAACACCATCATCGACCTGACAAATCCGCAAGCCGAAAAGGAAGGTGCTCCGACATGTTGCTAAGCTTTCCATTATTTTGTAAATTTGCTAAGTTTTTGAATAACGTTTTTCGTTTTGTGTTAAGCTTTAAATCCTTTTTAAAACAATTAAGTGCATAATGGTCCTTCTCTAAACTTTAAATTTAAATTTGAAGGTGAGGGAGCATAGTGTAAAAATTAGTCCAGACGGCGGGCGGCATCTGTTGAGCCTGAGATCTCTCTCACTCTTCTTCTTCTCCCTCAGAGAGGACTGGCAGATTCTCTCTCTCTCTCTCTCTCTCTCTCTCTCTCTCTCTCTCTCTCTCTCTCTCTCTCTCTCTCTCTCTCTCTCTCTCTCTCTCTCTCTCTCACACACACACACACACACACACACACACACACACACACACAAACACAGAGTCGCCAACAAATAGCATCTGCAACTATTTGAGCGACGAGCAGGGACACACATACACGGGCCCACCTCAGCACATTGCAAATTCCAATGATAGTACCTACAACCTTTTCCCATTTACTCCTTTCGGTACTGCCCCTTTCTCTCTCTCTCTCTCTCTCTCTCTCTCTCTCTCTCTCTCTCTCTCTCTCTCTCTCTCTCTCTCTCTCTCTCTCTCTCTCTCTCTCTCTCTCTCTCTCTCTCTCTGTGTGTGTGTGTGTGTGTGTGTGTGTGTGGAGCGCTTTTCCTAAATTTTCTATGCGATCCCTGGACCCTGATCTGCAGGGAACACTCTCTCTCTCTCTCTTTCTCTTGTAGAGCGTGCTGGATGTAGGCTGGACTGCAAGCCACACTCACCGGACTCAAGAGAAAGCAACACGTGTCAGGGGGGGGCGGAATCCATCCCCCCCTCTATCCCTCTCTCTCTCTCTCTCTCTCTCTCTCTCTCTCTCAAGGAGTGCTAGAGAAGAGGTGGAAAGGTTAGCTACACTATGTTGCTCAACAATATCTTGTAGCTATGAAGCTTTTCTCATGGACATCAATGAAGCCACTCAAGGAGCGCTATAGAAGATGAGGAAAGGGTAGTTAGTTTGCACTGCTCAACAATAGCTTATAGCTAGAATCTCACAAGTTGTAGCCCAACATCTCCAGATCATGGAACTCATTGCAGGGTAGCTAGAATTGGAAGAAACTTACACCTACAGGCCCATGTTTTCTTAGAGAGGCCTATCCTCTCCTGTGGCAAGGTAGTGGAAATTGGGCTGCAAGATATGCTAGTTAGCTGCGGGTGTCTTGTGGCACCAACTTGGCTTTGTAAAGTGCATGTGAGGGAGACACTTTGTCTCTCTGTACATCTCTCTCTCTCTCTCTCTCTCTCTCTCTCTCTCTCTCTCTCTCTCTCTCTCTCTCTCTCTCTCAAAAATGGAACTTAGGGAGTTGATGTAGAAGAGTGTATTCACATTTTCAACATGAGGCATTTGTTGTTGTTTTGTGTGTATGTATGCACACGCATGAGTGCATGCTATCTGCTTGTGCCGTTGAGGCTGTAAGGAACACAGCCACATCAAGCTACTTGCAACACGTGGCTAGGGGAGGGGCCTATCCTCTTGCGCGGCAAGGTAGTGGATGTTGGACTGCAAGATATGCTAGTCAACTGCGTGTGTCTTGTGGCACCAACTTGGCTTTGCAAAGTGCATGTGAGGGAGACACTTTATCTCTCTATACATACATCTCTCTCTCTCTCTCTCTCTCTCAAAAATGGAACTTAGGTAAATTTAAAGAGGTTATTCACATTTTCAACATTTTCACACGTTGAAAATTGAAATAGACCAACCGATAGGCAAAAATGGCTCACCTGCTACGATGCCCTAATTAGTAACATGCATAAATTGTCCACTGAATTAGTGAAAGTAAATTGAAAACTTGTGCACATTGCCAAATGAGAAATAAATGGGGAAACCGTGGGCTTAAGCTTCTTGGCATCTTCCAGTCTTTACTTAGAACCTTGATGGTTGTCCTCGGCCAGCAACAAATGGAAGCCAGGTTAACTTGTAGGGATGCATGTTAACTTCACCATTGTCCTGGAGTCCAATAACTCAAAGCTGTTCCAAAAACAAAAGAAAAGAGAGGAAGAGAGAGAGAGAGCTGCACTTCCAATAACCTGCGCCTACTTTAGAAGTTGGTTCTCAAAAAATATTAGAAGTATTAACTAAGGCAATAAAAAACCTCGACCGGCTTCATGTCGCAGGCACAATACTCTCTCTCTCTCTCTCTCTCTCTCTCTCTCTCTCTCGTGCGTGCGTGGCTTGTGCTACACCCTTGAACTTTGGGACAGTTGGGTGGGGAGGATTTATTGAACTCCACTGAATCGACTACTTTGCTCAACTTGGTTGCACCTATTGCTTTGCTTCCTAGCATCAGCCACCCAACCCTCCAAACAGGCGACTCTCTCCCCCCCCCCCCCCCCCCCCCCCTCCATTTTGGTTGTGCGGGTCGAAAGCTCCAAAGGGAAAGTGCCTTATAAGCCATGGAAGCTTGACCTATCCCTTAGTGCTGCGAGTCCGAAGGTAGGGCCAAAAGAAATAGGAGGTATAGTGCATCGAGGCATGCAGCTCTGGTTAACTTTCGTGGTGCTTTCCACGAGGGCAAGCAGCTCCCCACCACCTCAGCAGGCCCCCTCAGCGCCACCTCAGCAACCTTTTTTGCGTGACTTTTCCAGGCCCTCCCCGCCACCTCAGCGACCCTTTTCAGCGCCCCCACTTTGGATACCCTTGGCCTGGTTTTGAACGCTTGGAGCCTTGCAGTTAATTCCATTTGTCTTCATAGACACACACACACACACACACACACACACACACACACACACACAACACACACACACACACACACACACAGGTGCACACAACAAGGCCTCACACTAAAAGAAAGCGAACGACTCTGTTCTTGGGAATGAAGTTTTTAAAAAAAAACTTTCATTTGTGAAAGCCAACTCCCCTCTTCTTCTTCTTCCTCTCTCTCTCTCTCTCTCCTCTCTCTCTCTCTCTCTCTCACACACACACACACCTTTGATGATGCTGCCATGTTCCTCTCGATCTCTCACACACATCCACACCTCTCCATGTAACTGTATATGAATTTCCCATTCTTACATTATCCTAATGAAGCTTTCGGGGAGTTTGCTCATGGCCCATTCGATTTGGCTCGAGGAGGTTTAATTAAGATCGAAATTATCTAACGACAATGCAAAATGTTCAAGTTCCGTCACCCGGTGCCTTTAATGCTAGTGTTTTGCATTGGACGCTTATGCATGACGAACGATCAAAACATAAGGTCATACGCCAAGCAATTATCCCATGGTCACGTGTTGACAACTTTGTTCAAGGTGAGGGCAAGATCGAAGGCTATGACACAGTCTTCAACAAATACACGCACCATCGTCGCCATCCTGATAAAATCAAGAGGTTACTCAATGATGCGTGGATTGAAAACATAGTGTAAGTGTGTTATGGTTAGCAAAAGTTTATTGTAGTCAAGTTGTTATCAAGCCCTTGCAAATTCAATCCTACATCTTACAGGTTTTGGTGTGCCTATGGTCCTCTCGATGAACGACACACGGAACCTTCTATTGCAAAGCATGAAACCGCAACATCAAGTGTGGCTGGCACAAGCAAAAAAAAGAGAAGACGACGCAACAAAGGCCTCACCAAACGAGGATGTCAATGCCATTTCACCATCAGCCGTCTACATCGCGACCATAGCCTTGGTGTGATATTTTGTTTTGAGGGAGGGAGTACCCAACAATGGAGAGAGAGAGAGAGAGAGAGAGAGAGAGAGTTTCAATATAGCATACTTTTAGATCTTATGAAGCATTCAACACATTCAAAAATGTGCATTGAGAATATCTATTCCTAAGTGTAAGTTTATGTACAAGAGTTTGTTTGAGGGATGGAGTGCCAACAATGGGACCACATTCAATTGTTTGAGGATATAATTGTCAAGCCACATAGCCAACACATTCAATTATTTGCAATGACCACATCTATTGAGCGTGAAAGTGTGTGTGTGTGTGTGTGTGAGAGAGAGAGAGAGAGAGAGCACATGGCCAACAAAATCAGAGCTAAACAAGAACTAATACATTGCATGAATCCAATATTTCACCATTCATACAAGGGCATATATCCCAAAACAACCTTAAGAATTTTTTGAGCCTTAAAAGTGCTCATTCTCATTCATGTCGTGCTCGCAAGCGCTCCGAACGCTTTAGGACCCGAGAGGCATCAATGCTCTTGAACTTCATAGCCTTTAATCGTTCCGAATGCCTAGGGACCTTAGGAACGCTCTTCACGGAGTTGTTGATTGATGTGGCATCCTATAACAAAGTGATTACAAACATTTCCATCATTTGGAAGCAAACACCATGGATTATGGTTTGTGTGTTCGAGTGAAAGTACGTGTGGCAAGGATGGATACCTTGGCCTCCTCTTCGAGCAAAATTTGTGGCTCTTCGAGTGAGGATGTTGGAGGTTTGGTGTCGCTCAAAAGGTCCACGCTTTTGTTGATGAGCATCGGCATCCGCAACTCGTTTGGTGTGGGTGTGCATAGGTCAATGGGATGTTCCAATCGTCCCAAAGAAGAAGGCGGTGTGCACAAATCAATCGGATGGTTGAGACATCCTACAAATGGGGCTTTCCGTGCGGAGATACACCATTGGTAGGTCGACATGTTTCCTGCAAAGCCCACCACAATTAGTGCTTGACGATAATGCACATAATAGTTTAGCCATGTTCGCTTATTGGAGACGGAACAATGAACATTTTCGGACAGGCTACACGTCCAATATATGCTGAGTGTGTACTCGTGTGACACCTTTTAGCAAACATAAACAGAAGCACAAGTAGTGCTTCAACTTCTAAAAGCATCCGCTTCAATGGTGATATCCACAACTCACATGAGTCACCGGTGCGTGCACACGCATCAGTGAAAGTTCCAGCACCCTTGTGCAGCTTGAGAGAGAGAGAGAGAGAGAGAGAGAGAGAGAGAGAGAGAGAGAGGCGCACCCTGTGGGCTTGGATGGTCGTGCAGCCTCGTGCTCTGTTTGAAATTCCCCCCCTTTTGAGTGTAGCAGAGAGAGGGAGTCGGCTTCGCTTGCAGATTTGAGATAGGCAGTTTGGGAGGGAGAAAATGAAGCCTCACGTGTGTGTGTGTGTGTTCGCGGAGAGAGAGAGAGAGAGAGAAGAGAGAGAGACAATTCATACTACAGCGCGGGCCCCTCTACCTGGGTCTTGGACTGCCTGCTGACAATGGGGAAGAGAAGAGAGAGAGAGAGAGAGAGAGAGAGAGAGAGAGAGAGTCGTGCTCACTGCAGAGCGCCACCGGTTGGGACCCCTTACCTTGACGACCTGCTCACGCGTAAAATATTGCTGAGGTGGCGTTGAGACAGCCTGCTGAGGTGGCTGGGAGCTGCTCGCCACGAGGGCAAGCACCCCGAAAAATAACCAAAGCCCGAGGCATGCATGGGTTCCGTAGGAGGTTTGCACATAACGTGGGTTCTGTAGTAGGTGGAGCAGCTGGGCATAACTGGCCGGTGCAGCTGGACAGAGTACCCATGGATGGGTCGACGTATAGCTGTAGCACAGAGAAGGCGGATGGGGGGAATGGGACGTGGTTGAGGCAGGCTGCAGGCAGTTCTATGAGCAGCGCAGGGAGAGTGCAAGATGTACTGTAAGCTGCGCAAGGAGATTGATGTCTCCCTTTCGCAGGACAGGGATAGCCAACAAACCAACCAGTGGAGGTCATGTTATGGCCATGACGATGGCCATAATGCTTGAAGATGTTGAGCACGTTCACATGCCAAGAGACTTGAGGAGATGCGGACATGGAGAAAGAACCAACATTCAGGTCCAAAACGAGGTGACCGTGAGGCTCCCATAGCAAGCTGGCACTGTTGGCGTTCAGCTTGATGGTGGAGACTTGGAGTGCAGGATTTGCATGGCGTGGCCCCAATCTTGCCAGCAGCAATGGATGCTTCGCCCACCGGCAGCCGCTGGCGGTATAACATGTAGGAGAAGTTGCTGCTGTAGGGAAAGCTGGCGTGGTTAGTGTTGAGGTGCATCCCGGACATGCTCAGACCGCTGATGGGCGACGCCAGGCTTCCCAGCTCCACTTCCTCCACGCTTATCACCTCAGCAATACCTGCGATAGGCTCACCGACAAATCTATCCCGGAAAAGAGGTGATTCAAGCCACGCGCTGTGTTGCTGCAAAGATTTATCCCTTCACCTTTGTTTCGCCTTCCTCATGATACTCCTATCCCTTGTTGCCGCCATCTCCAAATCCCCTGTCTCGTCACTTCCGTTGCTTTTCTTCTTCAACTGCAAACATTGGTCTCTGTAGCAATTCACGAATCACCACCAACGTCCTTCCAACGGCTTTTCTCAGCTCTCCCTTTTAATGCCGCAGCCGCCTAGGTCTATATCATTCACCACCTAAACCTACTTCTCTTTCTCTCCGCCGCGTGGTCTTTCATTGTTGTCACGTTCGGCGGCCTCTCTCTTAGCGTTGAGCACACTGGCCGACTCAGTTGCCTAGCTACAGACCACACTCGCCGAAGCAAGGAAATTACACCACGAGTAAGGTAGGGGGGGCGGGAATCCCTTCCCCGTTTATAATAGTATAGATATAGATATAAATAAATATAGTGTGGATGAGCCAAATTATAATTTGGTTAGGATAATCTAATATAATTGTTAGTTTTGCAAAAGCTGAAAAGCATACCCTTAAACTTAATTTGTCCTAGCAAAAAAAGAATCTTGTGGTAAGAAACCCGAAAAAAAGAGAATTATTGTAAAGAAACTAAAATGGGCGCAGGCTACGTATGGATTTTAATCTTTCTTTTTAACGCATTTTAGAGAAAGAACAAATTGTGGGTAATGTCGTATGCGTCCGTCATCATCCTCTTCTTCTCTCAGCTCTGTCCATGTTCGTCGTATGCGTCTGCCATCATCCTCTTCTTCTTCTCTTAGCTCTGCCCATTTTCTCTCATTCGACCATCTCCATCTCCGTGGATTGCATGCCTCTCTCTCTCTCTCTCTCTCTCTCTCTCTCCACACACACACACAAACACCCACATAGAGTTGCATTTCGCATAGTTTTTAGGGTGTGGAACTCTCTTTGTCTCTCTCTCTCTCTCTCTCTCTCTCTCTCTTGCACACCCACACACAAATCGCATCGTTCGCAAGGTGTGCACTGATGCTTTGTGAAATTATGAGTCCTTGCTCCTAAATTTCGTAGCTCGTGAAAACCTTATGCTCTCTAGACTCTCTCTCATCCACCACCGTTCATCCTCTATCAGATCCTGTTGCGTCGCACGGAATGGAGCATAAAAACAAAATCCGTGGAAGTCAGAGAAACGAATTAGTGACGAATTAGTGGTGGGCCATGGCAACACCTCTCTCTCTCTCTCTCTCCTCGCATCTCACTGTGTAATTGCCTGGCGCACACCTCCCGGACTTGGCAATTGTGGACACGTGTGTGGGGGGGGGGGGGGGGGGGGGGGGGCGGGGCGGGGCGGAATTCCCTCCCCCATTATCTATTAGTATAGATATAGATGCATTGAGGCATGCATGGGTTCCGTAGGAGGTCTGAAAATAACGTGGGTTCTGTAGTAGGCAGGCTGCAGACAGTTCTATGAGCAGCGCAGGGAGAGTGCAAGGTGTACTGTAAGCTGCACAAGGACATTGATGTCTACCTTTCAGGACGCAACTAAGGTGATTGATTGCAGGACAGGGGAAGCCAACAAACCAACCAGTGGAGTTCATGTTATGGCCATGACGATGGCCATGGTGCTTGAAGATGTTGAGCATGTTCACATGCCCAGAGACTTGAGGAGAGGCAGACATGATGAAAGAACCAACATTCAGGTCCAAAACGAGGTGACCGTGAGGCTCCCATAGCAAGCTGACGCTGTTGGCGTTCAGCTTGATGGTGGAGACTTGGAGTGCAGGATTTGCATGGCGTGGCCCCAATCTTGCCAGCAGCAATGGATGCTTCGCCCACCAGCAGCACCTGGCGGTATAACATGTAGGAGAAGTTGCTGCTGTAGGGAAAGCTAGTGTGGTTAGTGTTAAGGTGCATCCCGGACATGCTTAGACCGCTGGTGGGCGACGCCAGGCTTCCGAGCTCCACTTCCTCCACGCTTATCACCTCAGCAATACCTGCGATAGGCTCACCAACAAATCTATACCGGAAAAGAGGTGATTCAAGCCACGCGCTGTGTTGCTGCAAAGATTTATCCCTTCACCTTTGTTTCGCCTTCCTCATGATACTCCTATCCCTTGTTGCCGCCATCTCCAAATCCCCTGTCTCGTCACTTCCGTTGCTTTTCTTCTTCAACTGCAAACATTGGTCTCTGTGTGGTCTTTCATTGTTGTCACATTCGGCGGCCTCTCTCTCAGCATTGAGCACACTGGCTGACTGAGTTGCCTAGCTACAGACCACACTCGCCGAAGCAAGGAAATTACGTCACGTGTAAGGTAGGGGGGCTAGAATCCCTCTCCCGTTTATAATAGTATAGATATTGATATACATAAATATAGTGTAGATGAGCCAAATTATAATTTGGTTAGGATAATCTAATCTAATTGTGAGTTTTGCAAAAGTTGAAAAGCATAGCCTTAAACTTAATTTGTCCTAGCAAAAAAAGAATCTTGTGGCAAGAAACCTGGAAAAAAGAGGGTTATTGAAAAGAAACTAAAATGGGCGCAGGCTACGTATGGATATTAATCTTTCTTTTTTACGCATTTTAGAGAAAGAACAAATTGTGGGTAATGTCGTATGCGTCCGTCATCATCCTCTTGTTCTTCTCTCAGCTCTGTCCATGTTCTTCGTATGCGTCTGCCATCATCCTCTTCTTCTTCTTTTAGCTCTGCCCATTTTCTCTCACTCGACCATCTCCATCTCCGTGGATTGCATGCCTCTCTCTCTCTCTCTCTCTCTCTCTCTCTCTCTCTCTCTCTCATGCACACCCACACACAAATCGCATCGTTCGAGAGGTGTGCACTGACGCTTTGTGAAATTATGTGTCCCTCGCTCCTAAATTTTGTAGCTCGTGAAAACCTTATGCTCTCTAGACTCTCTCTCATCCACCACCGTTCATCCTGTGTCAGATCCTATTGCATCGCACGGATTGGAGCATAAAAACAAAATCCGTGGAAGTCAGAGAAACGAATTAGTAGTGGGCCATGGCAACACCTCCCTCCCTCCCTCTCTCTCTCTCTCTCTCTCTCTCTCTCTCTCTCTCTCTCTCTCTCTCTCTCTCTCAGCTCGCATCTCACTGTGTAATTGCCTGGCGCTCAGTGCACACCTCCCGGACTTTGCAATTGTGGACATGTGTCGGGGGGGGGGGGGGGGGGGAGCCGGAATTCCCTCCCCCATTATCTATTAGTATAGATATGTTCTCAATCTGTTGAAGAGTAGAGTGACCTATTATTAGATACACCAATTTCTGTTTTGGATAGAGACAATATTGTAGGAGTGAGTGTGGGTGTACATGTGAGAAGGAGAGAGAATGATAAAAGACAACAAAGCTCTAATCCGTTTCCTTCTCTTTTAGCAATACCCTTTTCTTTACAAATCAATGCCTAGGAGGAAGTTGTGTGCGTGTGTGTGTGTCCGTCCAAAACTTTTTTTGTTTGGTGTACATGAGAGCTAGAGGAGAAGTTTGTAGAGGGTAGGGAAAGTAGTTTCCCATCTTTTGTCTTTGTTTGAAAAGAAAAAGTAGAGGTGATGGTCCTACATGTTCTCATCTTTTGTCTTTGTTTGAAAAGAAAAAGTATAGGTGATGGTCCTACATGTTTCCTTGTTGATGCACTACATTTCAAAACAAGTGAAAGATATTCAAAAAAGTATTTGGATATCCTATTTATGCCCTTCCAATTTGTGTAGAAAGAAAATGAGAGCACTACATTTCAAAACCAGTGAAAGATATTCAAAAAAGTATTTGGATATCCTATTTATACCCTTCCAATTTGTGTAGATAGAAAATGAGAGCTTTCTGAAGGCCTTGAATGGTTGCACTTAGTTTTAATGAGCCTTCAAAATGCAAACTAGGGTCACCATTCAAATTTGAGGATTGGGTGACAGTCACATCCAAAAAATTTCCTAAGCAGATAATAATAAGATACCCACCAAAAAGGGGGGGGGGGGGTCTCCTAACTTTGAGAGTGAGTGTGTGTGTGTGTGTGTGCTTTTTTTTCTCTTTGTAAAACATCAAAACCTTGTGTGTATGTGTGTCTATGTATGTGTACATGTGCAAATCATACTCTTATCATTTTTGTGAATCAAATAAATTGCTATAAGTTTAAAATTTATTGATACAATTTCATATAATAATAGTAAAAGAAATGGTGATGGTCTAACTCCCTCTCTATAGAACATGGGTATGTGTGTATGTGCATGATGCATTTTTGTACATGAGGTCTTTTACAGTTTATTGTGTGTTTGTGTGTGTGTGTGTGTGTGTGTGTGTGTGTGTAAGCTGAAGAAGGAGAGAGATATCTACTCTATTGAGAGAGAGAGAGAGAGAGAGAGAGACCTCCCTCCATGCTGAGAGAGGGAGAGAGAGAAGGGAGCTAAAGGGGAGTAGGAGGGCGAGGGTGTGTGTGTGTGTCGGGTAAAGAGAGAAGGCTATTCATGACCTGCCGAAGAGAGAGAGAGAGAGAGAGAGAGAGAGAGAGTTTCTGCTATGAGGGAGAGAAAGTGAGGAGAATGGCATGAGGGTGAGAGGAGAGTTTGTGTGTGTGTATACTCAGGCTGGGGTCACATAGGGCGGCGGAAGGAATTGGAAAAGCTTGTAAACCAACGAGAAAGTTCCACGTGGACCTTGCTGTTCACATAGGGCAGCGAAAAAGTGAGATGGAGAGTGCCACATCGTGGAAGAGAAAAAGGGGATTTGTTTCGACACCCCCCCCCCCCCCGGAAGTTCTTTGTTCCACCCTCCACCTTGGCACCAATTACATTAAACTAAAACTCCCACCCCTTTTTCCACACTTGCCTCCTCTTCTTTCTTCCGCCACCTCCCAACGTTCACATAAGACGGCTCACATTTTCCTCCGCCATCAATGTGAACGTATGGATGGTGGAAGAGAACATTTGCAAGCTTTTCCACCCGGAAGAGCTCACTGCCTCAATGTGAACCCAGCCTCAGTATGTGTAGGCATGTGTGTGTGTGTGTGAGAGAGAGAGAGAGAGAAGGAGAGAGAGAGATTCTCTTGTTGAACGAGGAGAGAGAGAGCCAACGAGTTGGACACAAAGGAGAGAGAGAGAGAGAGAGAGAGAGAGAGAGAGAGAGAGAGAGAGAGAGAGAGAGAGAGAGAGAACGCTATGCTAAAGGAGAGCTTAGGGAGGTGGCGGTAAAGAGGTCCCTCCTCCTCCTCCTTAGGGACTTCTGTGATATAATGGCCACCCCGTTTTTTTTTTTTAAATGCATTAATAATAGTTTAATAAGGGTGGAGCCCCATAGGAAAGAAGACTTGGGAAAAGAAGATGCTCTCGGCTACTAAAGTGCAAGTTGCATATTTGAAGAGTACCAGGTATTTATGGTAGCAGGTTGCATGGTATAAGGTTTTGGTTTCTAGATTATGCTAAGTTAGAGGAGTTTTTGATTATGCGTTCAATAAGATTACATGGTTGGCTTCCATTTGACTTCTTTGGACAATTGATGAAGTATCTTCACATCTTTTGAGTTGGTTCTGCTGCCAGAAATTGAAGTAAAGGACTTGACGGCCATTCCGTGTGCAGACAGAGTAAGGCATACTTGAGCTTGATAGGGTTCCCTAAAGTGAGCTTGATGGTCATGCCGTGTGCATCAGTAACTGTAGCACTTGAGTCTGGCAGGGTTCACTAAACAAGTTTTCCATAATTGAGTGCTTTGGAGATATGACAGATACGGTTTAGAGATTTGCTATGGATAGCTACTTCATGATTAAGCTAGAACATTGATGATAGGATATAAGCCTTATATTATTACATTAATAATATTTTAATAAGGGTGGAGCCCCATAAGTAAGAATACTTGGGAAAAGAAGATGCTCTCGGCTACTAAAGTGCAAGTTGCAGATTTGAAGAGTACCAGTTATTTGTTGTAGCAGGTTGCATGGTACAAGGTTTGGTTTCTGGATTATGCTAATTTAGAAGAGTTTTTGGTTATGCGTTCAATAAGATTACATGGCTAGCTTCCAGTTGACTTCTTTGCACATTCACATCTGTTGAGTTGGTTCTGCTACCAAAACTTGAAGTAAAGGGCTTGACGGCCATTTCGTGTGCAAACAGAGTAAGGCATACTTGAGCTCGATAGGGTTCCCTAAAGTGATCTTGATGGTCATGCCGTGTGCATCAGTAACTGTAGCTCTTGAGTCTGGCAGGGTTCACTAAATAGGTTTTCCATAATTGAGTGCTTTGGAGATACGACAGATACGGTTCAGAGATTTGCGATGGACAGCTACTTAATGATTAAGCTAGAACATTGATGATAGGGTATAAGCCTTATATTATTTTCCATATGTCTACCAGTTACGTGAGTCTGATGATGGCAAAGAGCTTAAGGTACCTATAGCTTATGCAAATTCAAGTGCATTTGGCACACACCAAAGGTTGTGCAGGTCCAGAGGAGGTGGATGTCGTGTAGCTCCGCTCCCATGCTAAGAAAGATACTAAAAAGATGCAAGTCAAGCTTATTTGAAGCTTGCTTGATTAATAATCAGTGTTCAAAGCTTGGTAACAAGCTACTTTTATGAGAAATGGATGCCAGATGCATCTTTAAAGGGCCAATAGGTGCCTTAATGATGCTAAAAAAGAGTATTCTTAAAGTGAGCATAGATAAGATATTATGATCTAGAACTGTAGTGCTTGAAGTGCTCTACCAGCCTGTCTTTACGGCTCGTTGATTGGAGCTACGATGAAAATGTTATGGCAGTTTGAAATTTGAGTCAATTGCATATCTGTCCCGGATTGGGCAGCTGCAGTTGAAAGGACAGAAATGAAGTGAATGCATGGGGCTAAAGTGCTCACTTTGTGGATCGTGTCGGTTTTTTTAGATTAGCAATTGGAGATCTGATTGCTAAGTTATTACCAATTTAAGTTTCCCCGAGGGCTAGTTCCATGCCACATCGATCGCCTCGATCGATGTGCCATCTAGGAATTTTTTGACTTCGACCAAGTTCCGAAACGTCATCTTTTGCAGTGCATTGATAATTCTATGTATGAGAGGACTTGAACTCAGCACTACTTTAGTCAATATTTGTGTCATCACTGTGCATTGGCAATGCTTTAATTGATATGCTGCCCTTACAAAAGCACATTAAGCTCTTGATGAGGTTTTATGTGAGATGCAGTGTCTTGGAGCCTGTTGATTGCAAGATATGTCCAACAAGCACTCAATTGTTGTCAAAGTGATGGCTTCTCACTAGACACAGTCACCTACATTGGCATTTTAAACGAATGTGGCATTATGGAAGACCTTCTCATGGGCAAACGAATTCATGAAGGTATTGCTAGTCAAGGACTGCTGGAGAAAGATGTTGTGCTTGGCAATGCTTTGGCCGATATGCATGTCAAATGTGGTGCCCTTACAAATTTGCTAGGCCGCCCGATTGAGACTTAAGGCCGCCCGGGAGCAATGGCCGCCCACTATGGAATGCTGGCCGCCCAAAACCCCTAAGGGGTGATTATTTAATGGGAAACGAGAAAAAATAATAGGGGCACGGCGGGCAGATGACGCAGGCAGAGAGAGCGGGACTCGCGACGGGCTGTGGAGGGGTTGGATGAGCATGATCATGAAAAGCGAAAGCATCAGCAGACCATGGCGACCATATTCGATCCTACTCCCGGGAAATTCAATGCTGCTCCACACTTGGCCTGCCATGTTACAGACCCGGTTCATACCACGTCAGTGATGCCGACGCTATTGAGGGGGGATTATTTATAGCAATGAATGAGAGGGGAGTAGGAGAAAAGGGAACACGGAGCCGTTGCATGGGGGGTGGCATGAGCAAGATAGAGGAACTCTCTCTCTCTCTCACGTTGCTTAAGCAAGGGGAATGACACAATCTCTCTCTCTCTCTCTCTCTCTCTCTCTCTCTCTTGTGCTTGAAGGAGGAAAGAACGACACAATCTCCATCTCTCTCGTTCTTGGACAAAAGCAAAGGAGGCTCTTCCTCTCTCGCTCTCGGAAGCTAAGCAACGGAGAAAGGGAACTTTCTTTCTCTCTCTCTCTCTCTCTCTCTCTCTCTCTCTCTCTCTCTCTCTCTCGCGCGTGTGGAGGAGACAAAAGGGGAGCTGCATAAGCAAGAATCTGAGTCGACCTAGAGAAGGAAGCAGGAGGAGATAAAGCAAGGAAACTTTCTTTCTCTCTCTCAAGCGGGGAAAGAGAAAGCACCAAGGACATGATTAGTCAATCAAAGAACACCGCAGAGAGAAAGTTGATAAGTTGTTAACCCTCACGGCTCACGGACACCCCATCACCTACGACGGACGTGTATTATGTATTTGGTAGAGTCAAGTACCGGGCTTGTCGGACCAATAGGAAAAGGGTAAGAGTGATCGCCGATGAGAGGCGCACTCTAACTGGGACATTCAAGAGATTAGTTGGCTAAGCATGGGCGCCCAAGTGTGAATGGGGTGAGCTCATATAAAAGCCAACTAAACCTAAAATTCACTTATTCTCTCATTTGTGCAATAGAAGAGTGCTCTTGCTCCATCTCCATCTCCATCTCCATCTTCTTCTTTTTCACCTCTTCGTGTGTGTGTGTACGTGTGTGAGAGAGAGAGGGAGAGTGTGTGTGCGATCGAGCATTACGAAGGCACGACGGCGGCGAAGCGGTTGAGCGCGACACGACTGCAGCTTCTTCTTCATTGCGACGAGGAATCCTCCACGGTAGGAGCATAGAGCGGTGAGTGACACACCATTGCCCTCTTTTGAGCTTGCTAAATTAGTCTTGTTGTGTGCTTGGAGCCATTTGTGGCTCGCACACGGTGTATCGGCAAGTCCCTTGCTTCGACAGTGCGACAAGGAGCGCACATTTTTGGCGCTGCTGCCGGGGAAACGCCCTGCACTAAGCCCAAGAGGCACTTTGTGCTTCTCCTATGAGTTGTTTGTAGTAGGAAAGAAGAGGAAGAGGAAGAGGAATGAGTTGTTTTTCTGTAAATTGTTAATTTCTGTGTTGTCTGCAAGTTCTGTGATTTCTGCATAATGTTGTGTTTTTTGTTTGCACACAGTCTTTGCACAATTAGTAGTCGTTAGCTTGTTTGCAGTGAATGAATAAGAAGGAAGGCAGTTAGTAATTTCTGCTTGTACACAGTTCTGCACACAGTTTTCTGTCAAGGTTTGCCTGCACACAGTTTTTTGCACAGCAAGGTAGTGAGAAAGGAAGTAGGTGGACAGTTAGGTCACTGTCAGTAGACAGTTAACAGATTAGTTAGTAGATTAGTTAGTGGTTAGCAGCACTGTTAGTAAGCAGATAAGGTAGTGAGCTGTCTGTGAGCTGTGAGCTGTTGACTGGGAGGTTAGGTAGATGAGAGTGTGTGTGGCCAAGAAAGGGTCACCAAATCCGCGCGCGACCGTCGCCCAAAAAAAAAAAAACTAAAAAAAAAGAAAAACCGAAAATATTTAAGCGTGAGTGACTGGGGGGCTACACTAAAATTTTGATCGGGATCATAAGCCCAAGCCCAAGCCCAAGCCCAAACCTCCGTCCTCAGTCTTATGATATATACTAGACTCACTCTTATATATATACCCTACTCCCTCAAGAGGAAATGAGAGCATGTGGGGCAAGTCCTCCACTCTCCTCCCTTCTCTTCCCACTTGCACCCTTAGACTTTCTAATTCGGACCTAGTTCCCTACTAGAAATTGACGGTTTTAGGGATTCCGAGGGCATAAAGTGACCAAACGGAGGGCTGTAAAGCACGGCACGTCCCTCTGACCGAGACGCTCGTTTTGAGCTATCATACGTTCTATTCTATAGCTGGGTCAGAAAAAAAGGACCAAAAAATCAAAAAATAAGAAAAGACTTGGGTTGCAAAACACCCAAAATTACTAGGTGAGCAGCCTTCACGGGCCCTCACTGACACTTCTAGGGGATCCAAGTCATATGAACCTACGCTCTGGACGAGTGTTAGAGCACGAGTATATTGATAGTGCCTCCATTTACGCGGGCACCCATTATTCCTCCACCCTAGGTTCTGGACCTTCGGTCGGGACTCAAGGTAGCGCGACCCAAGATCCTCATATCGCGTCTAGTGATTCTTCCTCTGACTACGAAGTCATGGAGGGGGATACTACACCAAACCCTGATAGTTCAAGTCAAGACATGCATGCCATGGGCCCACGGCCCGGGTCTAGCGTGTTTAGCCGCTTAAAAGAGACCCTTAGTAGAGCTACTCGCTCCGAACATGCGGTTAATGAAATAAATGAAGGGAGTGGGGAAGGAAATTCGTCATTCATACCTAAAATGGACCCTATGCTTCTTGAGAGTGTGCATGTGAATGTTCCATCCACTGCACCTCCTGATCCTTTAGGACTATCTCCCTCTGAGGTTTTACTACCCGATGGTAGGAGTCTTGCCGAAGTGCAAGAGATCGAACGCTATATGCAAGCAACAAGGGAGAGGGAAATTGAGAACCTACGAGGGCTAGAACAAAGTCGAGCCCTGAAAGCAAAGGCTCCTATGACAACAATCATGCCAGCCAAGCAACCGAGTGCTCCCAAGGTCGCAGTCACGGAGGGGCAAGCTATGGGGAGCAATAATGCTTCCACTTCAAGGGAAACCTCCAACACGCCGGGCCTAGATGGGATATTCCTAAACGAAAATTGGGAGTATGACCTACAAGCAAAATCTTTAACTGATCGGTACACAGGACACACCTATCATGTGGGTTGGTTAGATGTTCTACAATCCACATCGGGTGCTACTAGCATAGATGAGCAACAACACAAAGACTGTGATGTCCTCCATAGGATTGTCGAGTTAGAAAGACAGAACACAGGGATCAACATGCCTTCAACAGGCCTAATGAGATTCTTGGATACGGGAAAGGCCAACCAACCAACCCTATCACAAATGGAGACTCCCTCAGTGAGCCCCATTGATCCTCCATATGTTGTTTCGCCAGGAGCCTCAGTACAATCTGAGCCCACAAGTGGCAGCTTTACCTTCCCAGATCTAGCTCATCTTTCTCTTAATGACACTACGGCTACCATGCATATCCCAATGGTGAGCATGACAAGAAGTACACCATGGAGTTCATTTGTTAATACTGCGTCGATGCCTAGTAGCACAGTGCCCCTAACTATACCTACATGTATGTATCAATCCTGTGCACCTGTCGTACCTCAGCCTCATGTAGCTCCTACACCTCCGATTATTCCAAGAGCTTACAATCCACAATGGAATTATCCAAGCTCTTATACAAGTGGAGCCATGCCATTTAATAATAACATGCCATATCAGGCACCCCCTATGCCTAGGGCCATGCCTGTAAACTTTGGACCACCGTCTGGTACACCACCATACGAAATTTGGGACCCAAGAGCCGCGCGTATGCCAAGGCCAAGGCCAACTCCCATCTCACATGTGGTTCCAGGAGCACATACACCCATTATACCTGCTCAAATAGGAGATTTGGCAGCATTTGCTCAAACTATCGGTCGCTCTATTGCGGAAAATATGCGTAGTGCACCTGATAGAGAGCCTAGGAGCAAGGCAGTTCAAGTAGCTAAGCTCACACAGAAATTGAATGGAGACGGAGATGCTAGAAAGCATATGGAAGTCTTTGAACATGTGTGCGATTCCTTGGAAGAGCACAATGAGCTACATAAGTGTAAGGCTTTGAGTTTGACCCTAAGCGGAAAGACTGGAGATTGGTATAGAACCTTAAGAGTAGAAGAAAAAACGATCTACTCTACTCTTAGGAGACTGTTCTTAAAAGAATACATACGAGAGGGAGTACTTTGGGGTGTAGCCTCTCAGCTCCAGAAAGCCCAACGAGAAGAAGGTGAATCCGTGAGAGACTTCATTAGTCGCCTAAAGAATTTGAATTCTCGATGCAATCCAAACGAGCGATTCAACAACAACCAATTGCTCGATAGATTCATTAGGGGACTACGACATGAAAGTATCTATAATGGCCTAGTCATTAGAGGTATCACTACTTGGGAAGCAGTCACCATGAATGCAATCCAATTGGAGGATAATTTAATGATTGCAGGAGAAAGAGTGTCTGCCGAGCCGAAGTCTAGTAGCTCGCAAGCATCAGGGCATGAGCCAATGAAGATAAAGCCAATCGTGAAAGAGCAAACGATATCTGAGATGACTTTGGCAGATCTCACAAAGGCCATCCAAGAAAGCCTTAGGGGTAATCGTGCTCCACAAAACACTCATATGTATCCAAGAAGGGAGCAACAATGGTGCTCAATTTGCTTGGGCCCACATACTACGAGTGAATGCCCTACTTTCAGAGTAAAGTTTAACGGGACTTGTAACGCGTGTGGTAGGTATGGCCATCAAGCGAAGGATTGCCTAATGCTTAAACGCATCATGGAAAATAGACCGCCTATAGCTTGGGCAGACTCACCTCGAGTTCCTGCATTGATGCCTACCCCACCCATGGAGCAACAGTTGCCATTACAACACATGGTCCCTAGAACCCAAAATGTGCTCCAAACCACACCGTTGCCACCTCCAGTTCTAGGACCGCAACCCCCTCATCCAAGAGTTACACCTATGAACCAAATAGGTTGCGAGTCATCTAGTACTTATGTAGATTGCGAAGAGGACATAGACTCTAGTATCACCTATGGAGTCGATATGCTTGAGGAGTGTCCCATGTACTATATGGAAGACCATTGGGGACAAATCAAACCGGTATATCAAGCTACTACGCTAGCAGCAAGAGGCCAAAACATTAATAGTTTTACCAAGAGACCACCTCTTCAGTGCTACAAATGTGGTGGACCACATCGAGTAGCTGCGTGCCCCATTAGAATGCAAAAGAATGCCGCACTAATGCAAACAAGTCAAGGGAGTGCATTGGCAATGCCAATACTCACTTGTAATTGTTGTGGCATAGATCATTTGATCGCACAGTGTCCTAACAATCCAAACGCACCGAAAATCACACCATTGAACATAATAGAGATTGTTGATGGGACACCACCAACTATAAACATAGCACCAGTGAATGCACTCACACGGTCGATGCTCCAAAAGCAAAATTACATCCTCGAAGAGAGAGATGCTGCATCCATTGGCCGAGCGAGAAAGAAGAAAACACGAAGAAAGAAATCCCTTAATGCTTCTAGCTCAAAACCTAGTTCAAAGACTAACATAGGGACAAGAGAGGATCCCGTGTATATGAATGACCCTGAGGATGACTCAGATTCGATAGAGACCACGGAGACCAAAACTGTTACTACAAAGGAAAAAGCCAGTGAGGAGGATCACGAGAGGGAATTACGACGAACACCAAAAGAGTATTCAAAGTTAAACTACCCAGTTGCGAACCCCCAAGATAAGCCACGAGAGACAAAAAATGAGGATTGCAAGAGAAAGATTGGAACCTATCCAAACCCAACAGTGGAAATTGAACGAGTCCAACAACTGAGGGGTTTGGTGGAAGAAACTCAACGAACATTAGAACCTGAACCCAAACATATCCAGATGTCGGACACAGTGTTTCCCACACAAGTTCAACCTCACAAGAACTACAGGCCGTTAGCTATACCCAGTATCATTCGGGAAGAGAGCGAGGGTAGGACATCTGAAAGTGGACACACACCTTTCCTACTAGAGAGAATGTTTGGTGAGGGAATGCCCGACCCCCTTGAGGAAGTGGAGATTCCATCTTCACCATTCTCTTGTCAAGGTCCTACGTCCCACAAGATGCCATTAAATGTTGCCAAATTGATGGATTTCATGTCTTCAGAAGTTAGAACCACCATCATGTCCAAACTATACAAAGACCCCGAGCTAGTCTCAGCTCTTCGAGCCTTCCTCAATGGAGAATTACAGGCTGGATTACCACAGTTTGCACATATGAACAAACCTGACTCGGTAATGAATGATGAGGAACATTTAGCACCACCATCTGACCTAGCGGGACATGAATCTGTAATTGAAGTACCCGTTAATAAGTTGGGGCAATACTTTGAAGGTGATGAATCTAATGCTACTCTGCCAATCACTACTAAAGGATTAACTGTAAAGGGAGTCCTTGACGGTGGTGCGGGAGTCAGCATGGTGACAAAGAGTTGTTGGGAGTCTATGGGGCGACCTCACCTTGAAGCCACAAGCGTAGTGGTAAAAATGGCTAATGGATCTATTGTTACACCTATTGGAATGCTTAAGGATCTCAGGATCAAGGTCTTGGGACACAAGGTAAGGCAGACTTTCATTGTTATGGATTTTTCCAAGCATCCTATGTCATTTGAGATGATCTTAGGGTGTCCATTCATGAGGGAAGCAAAAATGGTGCATGACTGGTCCAAAAACCACGTCTACTTACAGTTCCAAGACTCTGTCATTCGATTTGATCTTTTAAGTGGTCGAACGCATCCTCTAGGAAATAAATTCATCATTGATAATCGATCAGACACAACAATTCACTCAGCTCCATTACAATATTGTTACACGTGTAACGAAGACATGGATATTGGGGAGAACTCTCCTTATGTGGATATCCTACCCGGAATGGCTGAGTCAGACAATGTCGATTGGGTACACCTAGCGGCAACTATAGATACATGGGGAGCTAGAGGAACAACCTGGGTAACACCAGATGGGGAAGAGATACCACACATTGCACCATTACACATGTTAGGTGTAGCGCATGTAACATCCGATGATAAGAAAGAGACACACCTACCTGAGAGTGAAACTGATGATTCATCAAAGGCTTCAGGCCAATACACATCGGAAACGGAATCTCAGGAAGAAATGGATTCAGAACCTGAGGAAACATCGAGTGAGCCAAGTATAGAAACTGAACACTCAAGGTCTAGTACGACCATCTATGGTAATTTATATGAGAGTGAAGAAGATACAAGCGAAGACCTATCAAGCGAGTCGAGTTCAAACATTTACCAAAATCAAAACCTTAACAAGAAACAAAGGTCATATAAGAGACGACGATATCGAGCAAATGTGAGAGCTAGGATAAACAAGGAAAGATCTACTGCAGAATGGCTTATCTATCTAGGGGCATGTGATGCTCATCGAAAGCTAGTAGACAATTGGGGTGAACATCTCCAGAGTGTCATGTGGTGCAGCCCGCGACCCATTGACCTCGCTCAATTGGAGGTTACAGAGCCGAAATTGAGTCGAACTATAAGAAGACGTCAAAACCGAGAGTTAGCACAACAACAAAAGGAGGCAGAACTAAAAGAAAGGTCTCCGTCAGGACAAGAGCCTACTGACTTACATACGGCTCCTGAACATTTTAAATCTTATACCACGGGGGAGCGAAAGGTTGTGTATGCCAAGGCCCAACGAATACCTACCAATGAAAGCAGTGGAGTCTATGATGGTCCAGCGGTAGTTAAAGAGATAGAATTAGCAGAACCAGGTGAGGAGTCTAAACCAGTCTTTATTGCTCAAGACCTTACCGAAACTGAAGAGGTTGTACTTAAGGAGCTCCTCAAGGAATACAAGGATATCTTTGCTTGGACATATCATGACATGAAGGGCGTTCCACCTTCTGTGGTGCAACATACAATTCCCATGATCAACAATGCTAAACCCGTCCAATGACCCTATCCAATGAATCCTAAGTACGCCAAAATTGTACAAGAGGAGATTGAAAAACTTATCCAATGTGGATTCATATACCCTATTGAGCACTCAGAATGGGGTTCTCCAATAGTCATTGTGCCAAAAAAGAATGGGAAACTAAGAGTGTGCGTGGACCTCACGAAAGTTAATGCATCCACTAGGAGAGATCATTATCCCTTGCCATATTCAGAACATGTGCTTGAAAGAGTTGCGGGCAAGGAAGCTTATAGCTTTTTAGATGGGTACTCTGGTTACAATCAAATCACAATTGCATTGAAGGACCAAGCTAAAACTGCTTTTATCACAGAGTTTGGAGTGTTTGCATTTCGTGTTATGGCTTTTGGCTTAAAAAATGCCCCTGCTACATTCCAACGATTAATAAACACTACGTTTAAAGAATTTCTAAGGGAGTTTTGTGAAGCTTTCCTAGACGACCTTTGTGTTTATTCTTCTTGGGAGAAGCATTTGTTATATCTACGAAAAATATTTCAAAGGTGCAGATTTTATCGCATCTCATTGAACCCTTTCAAATCCCAATTTTGGGTTAAGCATGGAGTCATTCTAGGGCATCTAGTGTCCAAGAACGGGATATCCACAGATGAGAGTAAGATTAAAGCCATTGCCGATTCGCCACCACCTACGAACTATAAAGGAGTTCAAAGATTTATGGGCCATGTTGGTTATTATCGAAGATTTATTTTAAACTTTGCCGAGATAGCGCGTCCATTGTACAAGCTTCTTATCGAGTTTCACTGGACGGAAGAATGTCATCAATCTTATGAGTTATTAAAGAAGGCCCTAACAAGTGCTCCAATCCTGCGAACACCTGATTGGAATGTACCTTTTCATGTGCATATTGATGCATCAAATTTTGCTATTGGGTGTGTTCTAACTCAACCAGGAGAACATAAATTGGACTACCCTATTAGCTTTGCAAGTCGCCAATTAAATGATGCCGAGATGAACTACACTACTACAGAGCGCGAAGGTCTAGCTATGATTTACGCAGTAAAGAAATTTCGCTATTACCTTCTTGCTACCAATTTTGTGTTTTATGTTGATCATCAAGCATTGCTATATTTGGTAAACAAGCCGTGTTCCACAGGTCGAATTACACGATTGTTGTTAATTCTTCTTGAGTTTGACTTCACTGTTGTTGTGAGGCCTGGGAGGAAACATGCCATGGAGGATCATTTATCTCGTATCCCTAATGGCGAAGTTCCTACGGGGGTTGATGATGAATTGCCTGATACTCTGTTGTTCATTGTTGAGACAATGCCTGAATGGAGTGAAAATATTGTTAACTTCTTAGTTAATGGTTTCCAACCCAAAGAACTGCGAAAAGATATAGCTCGAAAATTAATCAAGGAATGCGAACCCTATTGCTTACTGGCTGAAACTCTCTATAAGAGAGGAAAAGATGATGTTCTTAGACGCTGTGTCCGCGAGGATGAGTATTTATATATTCTACAAGAGGCACACATGGGCGTAGCTGGTGGTCACTTTTCAGGAAAGTTGACTGCCCGAAAGATCTTACAGTCAGGCTATTGGTGGCCCACTCTGTTTAAGGATGCATCACTTTTTGCAAAGGGATGTGATGAATGCCAACGCTTCAACAAGCCACAAAGAAGGGATAGGATGCCTCTACATCCCATCAAGGTAACCCAACCATTTGAAAAGTGGGGCTTAGACTTTGTAGGACCGATTAGTCCGGCTGCACGTAACACGCAATCACGATATATCATTGTGGCTACCACTATGTAACCAAATGGGCTGAAGCAAAAGCAACACGAAAGGCGGATGCAAAAACAACAGCTAAGTTCCTCTTTGAGAACATTATCACACGTTTTGGATGCCCCTTTGAACTTGTGAGTGACAATGGAACTCATTTTATAAATGAAGTAATAAAAGAACTCACATCAAACTTCATGATATCTCACCACAAGTCTACACCCTATTATCCCCAAGCAAATGGCCAAGCTGAGAGTACCAACAAAACTCTCATCTCCATTTTGACAAAGACAGTCGAGGCTCATCGCACTGATTGGGACCTAAAGCTTACATCAGCTTTATGGGCTTATCGTACTGCGTATAAAGTTGCTATTAATTGCACACCGTTTAAGATGGTGTATGGCCAAGAAGCAGTTATGCCATGGGAGTTTGTCATTCCTAGTCTTCGAGTAGCTTCTCAAGAAGGTTGGGATGGTAACCCCTTAGTGGAGCGATTATATATCCTGGAAAGGCTAGATGAAGAAAGGCAATTAGCTGTGCGAAATGCTCTAGTGGAGAAGGATAGGAGAAAGAAGTGGTTTGATAGCCATTTAAAGGATAAAGACATCAAAGTTGGTGATAAAGTTCTTATGTACGGGGTACGTAATGAAAAGAAGAAATTGAAATACGCTTGTAAGGGACCATATCGAGTGTGTGAAATTACCCCGCAAGGTACCATTCGTGTGGAGACTCTAGATGGAGTTGAAACCATTGGATTCCTTAATGGGAGTAAATTCAAAAGATATTATGATCCTCTAAGCCAAGAAGAGTTGCAAGCCATCCATCAAAAGAAGGCTGCCAAGGAACAAGTAGAGCTTTAAAAAATCCAAGCAAGAGTTGAGGCTCGAGAACGACAACAACGTCTTAGACGCCAACAACGTCTTAGACGCCAACGAGAGGCTAATCTGGGAATCACGCAAGCATTTTTCGAGGACACAGATGACGACTCATTAGAATATGAGCCACCCCTACGATACCCAATTGAGCTAAATAGCCCCTATGGGAAAGTACTATACAATGCCTTATTAGATACGGGAGCTAAACACAATTTGTTATCCTATGGATTTTGGTGTCAATTAGGGAAACCGACCCTATCCCCGAGTACGATGCAAGTCAAGGGCATTAATAAAAAGAAAACTGCTATTCTTGGAGTCCTTCAGACCCCTCTTGTCTATGACAATGGAAGCATAGTGCAGAGGTTTCTAGTCATGCCCGCGGGAGCTATGGAAGGCAACGTAAACCTGGGACGCACGTGGATGTTGGCAACCAAATGCACTATTGATTGGGATACTGTTAGTGTCACGACGCGACCACCAACTCTTACCCCTATCATTCAAGCAAAGTCACCTACGTTGCAAACTCTAGCAAAGTTGAAGGATAGCCAACATTCACAAGCCAAGGTGGTTAACTCGTCTTTGCCAGCTACCCATGAATCTAGCACTTCAACACTTGTAGTTGCAGCAAGCAGTAATATTGCAAGTACTCAACCTGCACGACCTAAGAGTACATATCAATGGGTCCCCAAGGCCTTACTTCCAACTACCTCAACCCTCCCATCTATTCCAAGAAAAAATTTCCCGGGAAAACCAAAAGCGCGCCCTAGGAGAGTCAAGACCAAATCACGATGGATTCCAAAACAACTACTAGAAGCCCAAGGCTACTATGATGGAAATGAGCAAATTTGGGTACCTAAACGTAAAATGTGTCCTTCCCTATCAACAACAAACCCATACGAGTCAAACAATGTAACGCTAAAGCCAATGGCAGACTGTGGGAAGGGAAAGATCACAGAATGCTACACACCTAGTCCAGAGCTAGTTTGGGCTCCAAGGCAAATCCAATTTATTCCACCTAGCTCAGGAAGGGGGGAGTTCCATGAAGCTTCTAGCTCCTCATGTAATACATCCATAGAGGTAAAAGCTTCTACAAAGCCTCCATCTATAGTAATGGACCTCCATGAAGCTACAAAAGAATCCACACCTCCCAGTGTTCAAATATCACCTGATGAACCACTTCAAGTTCGATCCTGGGAGAGTACCTTACCACCCTTGCAACTTGACGAGGCACCTAGGGTAATAGAAAACTACTGGCAAAAATCCTCACCTATTATCAACTGGAACAATTGGTTTCAAAGGGTGACGACATCATTTCAAACGGTATGATCTACCCAAGGAAGGGGGGAGTGTTTGTGGACATCCATCATTCACTTGCTTCCCTCTCAACCTTTCTCCCTGACCTCTTAATCTCCGATCTTAGGGAATGTATATATAAAGCCTTATACTCACAAAAACAAGATAAAAAAGTAAAAGAGCAAGAGCCATAACACAAATCATAAAAAAAAATTATGCACAAGAATACAACACTTGTAATATTTGCACTCTAACCATCATCTATTTGCGTGTACAGATATGGCTAGTACGCTAGAGTCATCCACTCCTGCCTTGGGTGAGAGGTACCCTCGTTACTTTTCACAAATATTTCACATGGTCTTTCCAGTGCTTGCATGTGAATGGGATTTGATAGGTACGATAGCATGTGAGAGGAATTTTGAGGAGTTAGAATGGCTGATACGTCTCTTGACCACGTCTGATCCATACTTAGTAGAGAGCGTTTCTCCCATTGCACAAGCCTACCCTTTTGACCAAGATGACTATAGGCGTCTAGTGACCTTCTTAGTAAACATGAGCACCTATGATGAAGAAGAAAATTTACACGACTACACGGATGGCACATATGGTCTCATGGATGATGACTTTGTTTATCTCGACGACGAGGATAGGGGTTTAGGCTTAGGGTTTCCCCCCAACCTCTACAATATCCTATTCCCTTGACTCTCTAGGGGGAGTGCAAATAATTAGGTTAGGGTTCCTTATGTTTTTTGTTGTGTTCAATAAGTGTTGGTACCTTTTTCCACTAATGTGCCTCCTGGAGGTATTCCTTTTGTTTCCTAGTGTGTACAGGAACGTGTTTCTATTGGTAGGATTTGGACCTTCATGGAATCTTTATCTCGACTCACTCTTCAAATCAAGCGCGACCATCGACACAAACAGGTGTTTCTGGTCCATTAGCATTGCCCTTTATCTTTTTTGCATCTATGATTGTCTGCTTTAATTGTGATTGGTAGCCTAATATTCAATGCATTTGCTTAGCATCAAACATTGAATTCAATGTAATCTTTTGTCATAATCAGTTGTCTAGGTTTAAAACTCAAGCAATCCGACTAAGCTAAATTGACCAAGCTAGGTGTTAGAGATCTTCTCTTAATACTATGGGGAATGCCTTCCTAATAATCAATGGTTACTTAGGTTCTTAATCCAATTTAGGCAGCATTGTGTGAAATGTACTAGGGCTTTCTAGTGGGCTTGACCCTATTGACCTTTAGCTTAAGTATTATAAAGGGAGTTTACTAGTGTGATGAGCCTGGGGAGGTGTACCAGTGTTATATGACCCCCCAAAGTTACAAAATTAAAATTTTGAAAATGAACAAACAAAAAATCAAAGTGCCACACTGTAAAATCTTAAGCTGGAAGAGAAATCTCAGCTTGCTTTGGTACTTCACTCACATGTATTGCCTATGGTACTAGAGCCCTAGAGGTTCCCAGTATGGGCGCTTTTCCTTGAAAAGCAAAAAACCCAAGGCATACAAAATAAGCACACACATCAAATTGAATCAATGTGAAAAGACTTTGGGGGGTCAAAGAAAAAGTAATCAGTCAGGCGATGATTTCATGAGAAATTCCTTTTATGGTAGCTTAACTACAAGGTCTTCTAGATATAGCCTCTAGTCAGCCCTCGAACATGAATACTTGGCTCTCGCGATTAAACAACTTAATTGACCACAGTATTAATATTCGATCTCTAGTGCCTTTCGACCGTCAAACTAGCGACCCCAGACTTGTTTAATTTTTTACCTTTACATCTGTTTATGCATTTGATTACATTGCAATTTAATGTTCATTGCTAAAAAATTGTTTGAAATTCTTTTACCAATCAATTTGTCTACCTAAAACTGCATATGCTTTTTAATCACTTATGAGAATGCAATTACTGTGCCAATGTTGTTTGATTTTGCAGTGACTGAAGAAGGCTAAGGACATTCACCTCAAATGCTCTTCCACCTCGACGAACGAGCTTCAACTCAATAGTTCCCGAGGACGGAATCTACATCAAGAAGGGGGGCATGTTAACCCTCACGGCTCACGGACACCCCATCACCTACGACGGACGTGTATTATGTATTTGGTAGAGTCAAGTACGGGGCTTGTCGGACCAATAGGAAAAGGGTAAGAGTGATCGCCGATGAGAGGCGCACTCTAACTGGGACATTCAAGGGATTAGTTGGCTAAGCATGGGCGCCCAAGTGTGAATGGGGTGAGCTCATATAAAAGCCAACTAAACCTAAAATTCACTTATTCTCTCATTTGTGCAATAGAAGAGTGCTCTTGCTCCATCTCCATCTCCATCTTCTTCTTTTTCACCTCCTTGTGTGTGTGTGTGTGTATGTGTGTGAGAGAGAGAGGGAGAGTGTGTGTGCGATCGAGCATTAGGAAGGCACGACGGCGGCGAAGCGGTTGAGCGCGGCACGACTGCAGCTTCTTCTTCATCGCGGCGAGGAATCCTCCACGGCAGGAGCATAGAGCGGTGAGTGACACACCATTGCCCTCTTTTGAGCTTGCTAGATTAGTCTTGTTTTGTGCTTGGAGCCATTTGTGGCTCACACACGGTGTATCGGCAAGTCCCTTGCTTCGACAGTGCGGCAAGGAGCGCACATAAGCTCTTAAGGGAAATTAAAGCAGGAAGAGGAGAGTGAAGCTTGTAAAGTAGGTGGATAGTAATTGAAGGCAATCAAAGAAGGAAGACCAACACGGAGAATATTCGCATCGTCATCATCAATTTAAACTTGAATACTCATCTTTGTAAATCTTGGTGTCATTAATGGCTCGGTTAATCTATAAAGGGAGCTTAAAATCCTATCTACCAATTAATCCAAGTGTTGGTGATGCTAACAGCCCGCCTTGGCTACCGATTACATTGTACTCAGAGCTTGAATTGATTAATTGAAGATTACGGTGATTGCCAAAGCCATATGCATCTGTTTTTATTGTTCTCTCTCACACCTCTCACACAGGCAAAAGCCCTGCCCGCCTCACGTTTCGAACACATATCCCCCGACAACGCCTTTAGGGAGAGAGACCCCACCTTGTTTTGAGAGTAGTGCTCAGTCCATCAAATTTTAGAGTTAATAGATCAGTGAACACTCGGGACGTTTATATTGGACATTGAGTGACTCAGAGAACTCTTTCTTTAGGCCCATAGAGCTCTAGGGGGGGGGCATTAGGCACATATCACTCTATTGTTTTAGACATACACTCTACCTCTAGCCTCAAAATATCAAGGGGTCACTCTCCATAGAGTCGAGACATTCAAGGCTTGCAAGAGATGAAATCTGGAGAGCACCTAGTTTTTGGATGCCCCATCTCTACTTGCGAGAGATGAACAAAGATCAAAGGATAGTATCATTGAGAGACCACAAAGCACATGTCAACTCAGTTTAAATCTAGGTATGTTTTCTAGCTAGATGTTTATACCGCCCTCTTTGATGGACATCATACTACACCCCCAAGATGGTGCTAGCTAGGTTGCATGTGATGCATGTATACCCTATGCATATAGTCTTGTTTATGGTTCCCTATCAATAGATCCATCCATCATGGTCATAGACCACTCCCCGCACGGAGTCCTAGCATCAGCTTATGATTTCAACTTTTTCTTTTTTGGGATAATAGGGGACGTACTCACATGTTCTTTGATCTTTCTCATAGGTCAAGTTCGTCATTTTGGAAGATGATCATAAACTTTTTCTTTCTTTCTAACACAACCAGGACCCTATCTTGTCTTATATAGAACCTAGGAATTCAATTGTCTACTCTTTCCATTCATCAAAATATATTTCCACATCATCAAATGACTACACATTCACATCCACACTTTGTGCCCCCCCCCTTCTCGGGGAAACAAGAAAGAACAATCATCCTTGATTATACTTGTCGAAAGACACACAACACAAAGGATAATAGACATTGATCCATGTAGGCATGCTCTCACCATACATATCAAACACTACACTTACATAACATATACACCATAGCACATACATAAATTGCAGTTTACTATCTCACATTGAACCATACATCTTTGTCCAACATTTCACATTGGATTCATCTAGATATATTACTAGCCATCACATCGTTGTTCTAGGTTTCACAGTAGACTTTTATCGAGATGCATATAAAGAATGGTGCATTAGTACAACCGAAGATGCAAGGTTACAAACATTCATCTCACAAATTCAATCAAATAGCAACAATCTTTTTAAATATATACATAGAAGTCCTACATGCAGAGTATGTTAGCTCCATACCTTTTGGTGCTTTGTTAAGTGTCTTGATTTTGGGTTTGTGTAAAATGTTAAGCATCTCTTCTATTCAGCAAGTTCAAACTTTTTTGAGCTTATGAAATCATATAAAGGTCTCTTCCTATACTTGGTATTGGATACACACATTAACCATAGGAGTGGGTTCTTATACCCAATGTGCGAGGTACTTGATTTTGTGTCTCACTTGGTCAAATTAGCAAAAAACATGCTCAAATGTGGAGCTTGGCTTATTGTAGTGATAAGTTGCTCATGAGGCCAAAACTAGCCCAATATGTTTCAACGATTAATTGAACATCATGGCATTGTCTTATCAAGGATGTGGGCATGCTCACCACATAACCTGTAAGAGGCCTTAGTCTCCTTAGGCTTAGATAAACTTTTTTTGTTGAAAGCATCTTTTTTAATTAAATTTTTTTGTGAAAAGGCTTACTAGACGAAATTCTTTGTGTGGCTTTTGTCAAGAGTCTACCTAGACTATTCCTAACTAGGGTCTGTAACCCTTATTCTTGTTTTTGTTGTTATGATAATGATGCCTAAGAAAAGACATTGGCTTGGGACAGTCATCCATTGTAAGCTCTCTACTATATCACGTGCATTGAACTGATTATTGATTATACACCTAGATATATGCTATATTTACACTATTGTTTTCTTTGTGTCCACCATACGGTTTTTGGATTATAAATAATCCTATCTAGTTAGTCTATGTGATATGATACACATTTTGAAAAGTGATCACCTTGGGATCATTGGTCATGGTGATAAGATTGAGTCATGTATATGTGAGGTCTTTTTACTACTAAGTAAGATTGAGAGTTCGTCTTGAATGTCTCAAGAAGTAATTGCATATGATTTATAGTTAGATGATCTAGAAAATTCCATGAGTTCTTCCTTATGAGACAAGTTAAGGATTGGGGGGGGGGGGAGAGAGATGTATAATATAGAAATGTAATATAAGAAAGAGTCTTCCCGACCGAGAGAGAGAGATAGAGAGAGAGAGAGAGAGAGAGAGAGTCCCCAAAGTTGGACTGTCCAACCTTGACTTGAGATGGTTGTACTCAAACTATGTGCCCACATTGAACTACCTAACCTCTAGGGCAAAACATAAGCCCATAAACTAAAGTTACACACAATAATGCATGTAAGACATATATGCATGTAAATTACCACTACATGTGACTCAACGGCTTGGGCTTCATTTAGTATAGTGATCTTTTAGTGATGAGCCCCCTGTCCCTCGAGCTTGTAAATCCCACATGATCTTAAATGCCCATGCGTAGTTGGATGTTAGAGGCTCCAAAATATTCCTTGTTCATGTGGCAAGCTCCAATTATCTTCAGGACCTAGCTTATCACTATAGGTGAAGCTAGCTAAAGAGTCATGATCCTCTTGGGTGCTATCAAAATGGTCCATTACCTTTTACATGGTTGGTAATAAGTCACAAATCTTGTAGCTCAAAGACAAGCTTGATACATGTTGTACCAAAGTGGATAGCATATACAAAAGGTAAAGGTGCAATCTACATATTGGAAACCGCTTCATCTCGACTACATTCATGCAAAACCATACTCCAATCTTTCTCATGTTGGGATCCATTCTTTCTGACCCTTATGACCACCCCTCGTGCTAAGGTTTCTTTATCCAACATAGTACAATGCAATCTCTACATTTAAGTTGTCAAAACTATATTGCCAATTAGTTGTCACTGCATCCATTTGCTTAAGAATTTGATTCGAGTGGACTTTATAGTCACATTCCTTGGTAATAGCCATTCTAGTTTGGTCTCCAATAGCTTCCTTTGATCGTTGTAAGGCAAAAGATATCACACCTTCTTCATACTCCAATATTTCTCATGTTGGGATCCATTTCTTTGTGACCCCTATGACCACCCCTCGTGCTAAGGATTCTTTATCCAACATAGTACGATGCAATCTCTACATTTAAGCTGTCAAAACTATATTTCCAATAAGTTGCCACTTCATCCATTTGCTTAAGAATTTGATTTTGAGTGGACTTTACAGTCACATTCCTTGGTAACATCCATTCCAATTTGGTCTCCAATAGCTTCCTTTGATCATTGTAGGGTGAAAGATATCATGCCTTCTTCTTGTAACTGTATATATGGTGGATCCATCTTGTTGTGATCAGTGAGAATGAGACCCATAGTTTTAAGAGAGTTTTCATTATTATTGCTTGCCATATATTTTTCCTCTGATGTTGTAGTAAAATTGCTAGAGAGCTTGTCCACAGTAGTCTCTAGGTCCATTTCTCATTGCTTACCAGCCTTCATGTTGTATGGAGTCTTCTTGCCCTTTCTACCTTGCATCTTGAGAATTCTTGAGTCCAAATCTTGCTTTGATCTCATGGATCATGGCCATGAGCCATGGTCTCTCTAAGATAATTGGGTAGCCCTCCCCATTAGGGATATTCAAGCCTTGCATGGAAACATCATTAACAAGATCAAAAGATTTTTGGAGACTCACCAACTGTGACATCTGAAAAGCCAATTTTTTGTTGGGGCTTGACTCTCCCTTTGTCATCATCTTTTCTCTCCTTTGTGAATCTTCCTCATGCCTAGCGTGCTTATCTCCCATGGAATCTATCTCTCCATCCTTGGTCTTCCCTTTTGCCACTCCTTCGATATGTTTCTTCACTTTTATCTTGCCCTTATATTCAAGATTGATGAAACTCACTGCCTGGTTGCCAGCTAGTGGTCGTGGTAAGGGTAGAATGAGGATCTATGATTTAAGATCTGGATGGGTGGTGCCCTAGGTGGTGGTGGTCTTGCTCTTGGTGGTGAGGGATTTGTCTCGCGCCCCTATTCAAATTTTGCCTCCTTGGGTGTGGACTAATACATACCATGGCCATCCTCTCCACAATTATAGCAGTGCTATTCCTGGTTTTGCCTTCATTGTCCTCTCCCTGCTCTTGATTACGGTGGTGTGCATGCCCTTGTTGCACCAAATGCACATATATATTCTCCAACTAAGTAGTGATGCGGCTCGAAAAGTCTTACTGCTCTTTTTATGTCTCTTGTGGTTGGGTCGTCTGAGCGGTTGTTGAAGTCATTGGGGTTATTCGATCTGAGCTTGCTTCCTCCGACTTTTTGGCTATTTCTTATGTAATAATAACTAATATCTAATTCTCCTAAATTATTTTATCATGTTAAACTGATCGATCATTTAATATGGGTAAGTTCTAGGGGAGAAAAAGCTAGAATATTGGTTAAGCTGGCAGACAGGCCATAGTAGAGATCCAAAGGAGGGAAAATACGGATCCAAAGGGGGGGCCATCTGCAAAAGAGCAATGTGCAACAATGGGATTTAAAGACCCAAAGGTTCAGCCCATTAAGACTTCCAAAATGCTAAGGTTCCAAAATTCAAAGGTTGTGTCCAAAGGTCAAACATTAGGGAATTTGGATGCTTTGTGTGTATACCAAAAAGTCTTGAAAGCTCCTACAAAGGACGAGGCAAGCCTTGCAAGTAGGGGATGAGAGAGAAACACACACACACACACACACACACACACACACACACACACACACACACACACACACACAAGCTTCCTTTACACAAAGGGAAAGAGGGACACATGTCAGCTCCCTAGCCCAGATTCCCACAAGGTGCACTCAAATCCTATTGGATGGCCATGACGTGAACCAATGAGAATTAGGCTAGAGTAAATCTAGTTTAATTAAGTTAAAAACACTTAATAAAAGAACCAATAAGAATTAAGCTCTCTAGAAGACTATTGGACAGTCTCCCAAGGGGTCCAATGAGCATTCAGCAGCCCAATGGCTTGCCTGATTCCTATTGGCCAGGAGACAAAGGGGTCCAATGAGATTTTAGTTGAATTAATTAATTACCTAAAGCTCTCACAAAAGGGGAAAGGGGGGCACATGTTAGAAGGCTATCACTTATGCTCCTGAAATCCTATTGGCTAAGCCTGGAGAGGTCCAATGGGGTGTCAGCAAGAGGAAATAGCATGATGGGTCGACCAAGAGAGAGGGGGGGCTGATTTTCTCAAGTTATTATTCCACATACACTCACACAAGCTCATGTATGAAGTAAGAAGACTCTCTCTCTCCTTCTCAAGCTTTAATAGAAAGCTTATCACCTACTCCAAGCTTGTGAGAAGGGAGGCCTACACCAACAACTCTTGGCTTTGTGATGCAAATCCAACCAAGAGCCAAGCTTCAATGCATGCTCACCTCCTCTACATCCATGCTAATTACTAAACTATGCTATGCTAATATGAGTGATTATGTGAGGAGATGTACATCTTTCTCATAAGAGTACTCCTTCTTCCTCTCAATCTACTCTCATACCTTGCTAGCTCTCACCATCTTCAAAGTTGTGTGAGGTCTTGGGTCTGAGACCATGAGGGAATTGATGTTATGTTTAATAAGTGTTTTGCTTAGTGCTTGAAGCTTCCATCTTCATTGCAATAGCTAGTATTGAAGGAACACAAAGAATTGTATTGTAAAATGTTTCTCTTGATGGGAGAAACCTATAATTCAAAGCCTTTTGGAGGGGGGACCGGCTCCATGAAAATCCGGTCCGTCAACTGTTGTCAATAGCTTAATTTCTCTCTTTTGAAGTATTGTTCATGCTGTCTAACTAGGTGTTATGCTTTTTGTTGCTCTCTCCACCCAATTACTCTTGTTATGCTCATTAGGAACCTATTCTAATGAAATTCTCACTATCTTCATGTTATTTTTCGCTACACACAAGTTACTAGGCCATTAAAAATTACATTGGTATCAGAGCACAAGGTTTCTCTTTTCTTGCTCAAGAAGGGATGTCCTCAAGCTAGCTATAAATGGTTGGTACTATTAATTGCAATTAAGTAGAATAGGGATTTTTCAGCCTTGCAGTGCGCTTGCCTTCGTGCAGATAACGCGGCATCACCATCGAGAGCTATGTTCTTAATAGTGGAGTCCTACGGGGCTTGCCTACGGCTTTTACCTACGGCGTAACCACTATTGAGCTATTAGAAGCTTGACAGGAGCCGATGATGTTTTGGTGTTGAACAACCCTATCTTCTATTCCTTGCAATTAATGGTATTCGAGTCGTGGGTACAGTAGCTTGAGTGCTTTTCTAAAGGGGTAAAGAGGCATAGCAACTAGGGCTTGAAGTGCCAAAGTACACCTAAAAGTTGTTAGAATGGATGACAATAGTAAAGAGAGTGAAATTAATGTTGATAGCTTTGATTTTGCTAATGATCAGGCTACTAATGATGTCCCTATGCTTGTTAACTACCTTGTTTCTACACTTCAACAAGCCATGGGCAATCCATCCCTCCAAAGGAAGTGCAACGGCAGCTTCGGGCTCATGGGATTCTCCAAGCTCCCCACCATGACGAGAGAGTACCTAGGAAGCCTCCTTGTGAGACTCCCAAAAGAGGCCTCTCTCCAATTCAGAAAGAAGAAGAGGATAAATATGAAGGGCTTAAAAAATGCGCTTCTTGATGACGCATCTCCTTCTCAAAAGAGAACTCAAGAGCCCCCACCAAAGGAACGAGAAAGAAGTGAGTCTTTTGCCACCTCGGCGGAGATGGCTCCATGAAGATGGTGGGCTAAACGCTCTCCATCACCTCCTAAATGGAGAAGACCATCGCACACTTCTCCACACCATAATTCAAAGAGGGATAAAAACCAAGAGAAGAAAAAGGCGAGAAAGAGGACACCCTCTTCATCATCTTCTTCATCCTCTTCCTCTTATGAAAGTGATGGTGCAGACAAATAAGATCAAGGCAAGACAAAGGCGAGAAAGAGGTCACCATCTTCTCCATCTTCCTCAAATTCTTCATCTTCTGAAGAAAGCGATGGTGCAAGTTTTGAACCATCAAAAAGAAGAGGCCATAGGAAATCCTATGCCGCGTGGAAGAGGTCGTCCAAGCTCAAGAAGTTCAAAGAGGGAGGGAAGAGCATCTCTTTCCTTCTAGCTATGATGGCACCTTTAGTGCTATGGACAAAGTCTTGGCCTTTATCCAACAATTCGATGCGGAGTTTGGAGATGAGGGCTTCATGGAGTC